>NW_018230663.1:9437-59785 GCF_001263595.1 Phalaenopsis equestris | reverse complement strand
TAAGGAAGGAAGATTAGTTTAGCTGGGGAAGACAGGTTTTGTTGTTGAAGATGACCGTGCTGCCCACCATGCTAGCTCCAAGCTCCTTGTTGCGATGAGTTTAAGTTCTCTAGTGTGTCAAGTTATGTTGTTAAATCAGGTGGCTCTATGGTTGAAGTTCTTTAAATTTTATGGGGGGCATATTAAAGTTGATTAGAGTGACACCAGTTAGGATCCTACGGTTCCCTCGTTCCGACACCACTATTTTCTATTCGATTCACTTAGTCCAAATGAACTTACTAAACTCAACTTAATGAGTTCCATAATTTCATTTAGACTGTGGGAAGTCTCGTTAGCAGCCGTAGGTTACCTCCTCCGAGGGATTCCCGATCATCCAATAGAGTCATCTTAATTTAGTTGTAATTGTAGTTTTGTGTGATGTTTGTGATTAAATTTTGATTTGCTTTATATTTTGAATGTTGTGAGGGTGAATTTTATCTTGGTTGATTTTAGTTTTGGTTTTGGTTTTGGTTTTGTGGCTATCCTGATAGTTTTTGTTTTCATTCAGGGTGGCAACGTTGTTTAGCATGCAAGTTTTGCAGGTATAAAGGTACAGTATGAAAGTACATAAAAGATAACACTGAAAATTGTAAAAGCGTACCTGACGAGTCTTCTCGTTCCACCACCTGAAACTCAAAAGGCATGTTAAGGCAGTTTATATGAAACAGAGAAGTAAAATTTTGACGACCTATCTAACCCTAGGTCATATCTTAGTGAGTCCTTAAGAGTTTAATTAAGGATGATATTTGTCAAGAAAAAACATATTAAGTTTAGTAGATCTCCGAGGTATCCAACAAATCTAGAGAAAGAAGCAGGTCCGTGCTACTCTCTCACTGCTTGGTGGAAAATATCGAGTTCTTTTAAACTTATTACGTTGCTTAATAATTCATCCTGTAAATACCCTTAGTACTCAATGAGCATTGATGTCTCAATTATCCCTAAGCGTGAGGTAATTATCATATGTAATTTAATTTTGAAGATTATGTGGGTGAAGACCCTTAAAGAAACAAGCTAGTGTTATTGGAACACTTTGCAAACTCCAAATTTTTTGTTATAATTGGGCTTGTAGTGCTTGAAAGAAGTTTTAATTTTAATGATGTTTACTTTTCTAATCTTTATTTAAATGAAACTTGATTTAGCCTAAGTCACTACTAAGCCCTTAAGATCTAGGTGAGTGTCTTAATTAGCTTTGAAAACATTAAGCTTTAGGTGGTTAAAATTCATGATTTGAATCTTATTTGAAAATCAAAATAGGGGTATTAAATTGATTAATTACTGGCTTCAAAAGTCATACCCCTAAGCCCTAGGTTCATTTTATTTTAATAAACTTTCAAATTCTAATAATTTAGAAATTTATGAACCTATCTTTTTGATTGGGAAAGTGAGGTTGGTTTCTACCAATTAACCCCTTATGTTTAAAACATCCAAATTAAGTTCAAAGGTTACCCATTTCCCTCTTTAAATTAAGCCTAAATGTTAATTAAGGCTAAATTTCCAAAATTAAATATTTGCCCGGCCTAAATGTTAATTGAGGCTAAATTTCCAAAATTAAATATTTGCCCGTAAGACTCTAAGACTTCATAATTTATCAAATTCAATTCAAATGACTTTGAAATTTTTATCCTACATCATTCATGGGTCAATTAAGACATCAGAGGAGAAAATGTGATTGTTGAAAATTTAATTTAATTTATATAATTATTTTCATGCAAAAATAGGATTTTTCAAAGAAAATTCCTAACTTGACCAATGTAAATCATAATCTCTTGAAATTTTTGCTGGAGGTAGACCTTGACTAGAGAAGTCTTTGGACCAAATTTCATGATTTTTTAAATTTTATTTGAATTTTAAAAATTATTTTAAGTGATGGGGTATTTATTAAATATAAAATATTTTAAATGGGGAAAATTAAGTTTTGTATTTTTGAAAAGTCTCCCTGAGGTCAAAAAACTAAGAGGAGAAGATTTTATACTTTTCTAAGTTTTATTAGATTTATTGGATTTATTTTAGTAAAAACTAATTTTTAGCTTTTAAAAATTATTTTTAAGCTTAAAAATTTAGTATCTTTATTTAGAAAATTAGGAAAAATATTCTAATTGTTTTTAAGTGCATAGGAAGAAATTTAGAATATTTCTATGAATTTTATTATTTTTGTGATTTTATGAATTTTTAATTATTTAAATATTTAAAATAGGTTAAAAATCAAGTTTTTATTTTAAAATCTATTTTATTTTTAGAAAATACCCTTGATCACACAGAACTAAAAAAAAATAAGTTTTTATAAATGTTTGAGTTATATTTTGATTGATTAAAAATCATTGAAGTGTCATAACTGTTATTTATCTTTAAAAATCAACTTAAGTTACCAAATGAACTCAAAATGCTTTGAATTTTTTATGGTGAGTTCTTTAGATCCTAAAAAATAGTAGAGATCAAAAATCAAGTTATTTTGTTGTTAGTATTTTTCAAAGTTAATTATTTTAGTGATTTAGGGTTTATGAAGATAAGGTGTATTTTAAATGACTTAGCTCATGAGAAATTTTCTTAAGAGTTCTCTGGTCATAGTAAACCTTCCAAAAATTTCCTGGATTTTTCTAAGCAACATGCTAATTTCAATGATTAATTTAAGCCAATAATGCATATAAAATTGAAAAATATGATTCTCAGTCTAGGAACCTCCTCTGACTTTGAAAAAATCAGAGAATATTTACAAGACAGAGGCAACAACATGCTTAAATTTCAATTCTCAGTCTAGGAACCTCCTCTGACTTTGAAAAAATCGGAGAATATTTACTAAGACAGAGGCAACAACATGCTTAAATTTTAATCTATGGTGATATTACTACATGCATGGAAAATCAAAACAACCTAGCCCGAGAACCATCCATCTTCTAGCCGTAAGATCTCTCTAATTTCTTATCCAAATTAGAAGAATTTTTTTTTAAAATGCTCGTCTAGACTAGAGGAACAAATCCATATGGTTGTGATGTCATGAAATCAACTCAAAACGAATGGAGAGTTCAAATAGGCTCGTCAGGGAGAGAAGTTTTATACCTTGGCTCTGAGAAGTGAAGCTTTGATAAGAGAGTCTTGGCACGTTCGTTGTGATCCAAAGAGGCTAGGGATTGAGTCTCTGGTCTTGGTGTAAGACCTAGGTATGATTTTGATCAAACCCAATTTCGGGTGTTGGTCTAGAGCTATTGTAGAGGCTATTTCAGATTTTATGGGGCTTTGGCTTCTTTCTCAACATATCCATACGGTTATGATGCCATGAAATCAATTCAAAAAGAATGAAAAGTGCAAATAGTCTTGGGAATATGAGATGTTTTATACCTTAGCTCTGAGAAGTGAAGCTTCAATCAGAGAGTTTTGGTACATTTGTTGGGATCCAAGGAGGCTAGAGATTGAGCCTCCAATCTAGGTGTAAAGCTTAGGTATGATTTTGATGAAGACTGATTTTGTGTGTTGGTCTCGAGCCATTATAGAGGCTATTTCAAAGGGTAATTTGATGGGGCTTTATCTTCTCTTACTATCGTAAAGGTGTGGACACAAGCAATTGAAGTTTGGTAGAGTTTTTAAGGATGTCCTGTTTCTGCCCTAATTTTTAAGCTCAAAATTAGGGTTACACAGGGGGAATCAAGGCAATGAAGTGATTAGAATGGGCCGTAGAGGTCTCAAGAAGCTCTGTGAGTGATTTCGGAAGCTCTCTCTGAGAAAATTTTTAGCACACCTCCCATGGCCGTGGAGGTGATTTTTTATAAGAATGGCCATTGGGTGGCTCTCAGGGCAAATGTTTTGGTGTGTTATGGTGCTTAGGTGGAGGGCAGAGGAGCTCTACAATTTGGTTTGGTTGAGCTAGCCTCTAGGTTTAATTTGGGTTAAGTTCTATGGGGGTGGCTCTTGGTTTTGAGCTTCTCCGGTGACTAGGCTGGCCGGCCATGGTAGGGGGAGGTGGCTAGGTGCTCAGGGCATCTAGGGGAATTTGTCAAAGCAGTTTAATGCAGTGAGGTTTAGTTTTGGTAAGGGTTAAGCATGTGCATTTTTGGAAACAAAATCCCTTAATTTGGGGGACATTTGGTTCATGGCTTAGTTTAGGCGTTTAGATTGGTTTTGGCTCAGTGTTAGAGTTTAACCAATGGCTGAGGTGGAGTAAATTTGATGACCTTGGGGTGGTTAGGCCATCTTTTGTGCATAGGTTCAATGTGGGTTTAATTGATCAAAGTTTGGGTTTGGGCTAGGTTATCCATGTTGATTGACTAAATTGATTGATCAAAATTGTGTAGATGATTGTTATGAAGATTTTTGGGGAAGGGTTGAAGTGATTTTGAGTTCAATTGGTAAGTCACTTTGCTTTGAGCTCCTCCGGCGACTAGGCTGGCCGGCCATGGTAGGGGGAGGTAGCTAGGTGCTCAGGGCATCTAGGGGAATCTGTCAAAGCAGTTTAATGCAGTGAGGTTTAGTTTTGGTAAGGGTTAAGCATGTGCATTTTTAGAAACAAAATCCCTTAATTTTGGGGACATTTGGTTCATGGCCTAGTTTAGGTGTTTAGATTGGTTTTTGCTCAGTTTTAGAGTCTAACCAATGGCTGAGGTGGAGTAAACTTGATGACCTTGGGGTGGTTAGGCCATCTTTAGTGCATAGGTTCAATGTGGGTTTAATTGATCAAAGTTTGGGTTTGGGCTAGGTTATCCATGTTGATTGACTAAATTGATTGATCAAAATTGTGTAGATGATTGTTATGAAGATTTTTGGGGAAGGGTTGAAGTGATTTTGAGTTCAATTGGTAGGTCAAATTGAGGGATTTTTGAAATTTGGCCAATTTGGGCATGTTGGGCTAGACATGGGCCTAGGTTGGGCTAGACCTGGGCTAAGTCAAAATTCAATGGTTTAAATGATTAAGGGAGGTGTTGTGGAGATCTTTCATGAAGGTATGGAGTGAAAATTTTATGGTTAAGACACTCAATTTGGTGGGATTTTAACACATGGCCAATTTGGGGCAAATTTGGGGCTTTTGGACTTAGGTTGAAATACAATGAAATTGAGGCCTCACCAAGGCCTATTGAAGGTTAATTTTGATGTATGGGGATTTTATGAAGGTTTTTTAACGAACATTGTGGTCAATTGAGTGGAATATGGGTTCAATTCGGTGGAACCAAGTCATAGGGCCAAAATTAGGTTTTTCGTTTAGCTCAAAATTGAGTTCAAATCATGGAACAATTGAGCTTGGATTTGGTCTAGGTTAGTCACATCAAGGGTGAATTTGAGTTTAGAATTGAAATTGGGGTAAATTGAGACCAATTGGCTAGACATTTGAGGTAATTTGGAGAAAATATGGGCCTTTAAAGGGCAATTTGGGGGTTTTGATAAAAAAATGGTTAAATTGACCAAATTTGGTCATGTGGTAGTTAAAAAAAATGAAATTAAGAATATTTGAAATATTTTGGAAACTTTTGTGATTTTTTGGAATTTTTTGAATTTTGGCCAAAGGAGGGGCATTATGGTAATTTAGCAATTTTTGGTGATTTTGGGTAATTTGGGTGTTTTGAAAAGGTTTGAAGTGATTTTTGAACAAGTTTGGGTGATTTTGATAAATTTGGGAATTTTGGCCAAATTTAGGGTTTCAAGGGTACTTAGGTAATTTGGGGAAGTTTAGAGGCAAAGGCCAGACTGAGTATTTTGGGTAAAATTGGGGAATTAACCACCAAAAGTAAGCCATAGACCAATGGAAAACCCATTTGGGTCCTCTATGTACTGGTCTTAGGTAAACCCTAGCCTAGGGCTGGTATGTTTAGGGGACCATCTACATGAGTTTCCCAAAGGATCAAGGGATCAAGGTTAAGAAATTATGGGTTTAGGGTAGTGAGTGATTGTGGGTGAGAGTGAGTGCAGGTGAGTGCCTTAGCTCTATACCAACACCCAGGGTCAACCCTAAGGTCAAATAGCCCTATAGGAACTCTCCTTGAGCTCCCTCAAAATGACCCCACCTACTAAGTGCTAGACGTTAGGACTAATACTAGAGCCTCAAGTTGAGTAAAGAAGAGTTTAGAATTTCTAATTTGTCTAGTTTTCTAAGAATAGTCAGTAGGAAAGTCCTATGGCTAGACCTTAGGCTACTAAAGAGGAAAAACTAAACCTCAACCAAAAGTGAGGTCAACAACAAAGTAAATTAAGAACCGGTGAAAATACCATCACTTTAATAAAATAGGAGAATTTCTAAGAAAATCTAAATTCCTAAACTTGAATCCATTTCATTAATAAAGAAATGTAAAATGAAGATGGTGGCATAAGTAGTAAAAGAATTGATAAAATTATGTAATAATAATCTGCCAACAAGGAACTTTTGTCTACCTACTTTCTTCCAAGTGTATAGGTACGCTTAGCATTCTATTAATTTTATGCAACTATCATTCACTTAGAAGATCCTAATGGAAATAGATCAAGAATTATATTTCCTTTAGTTGCATTGCCAACTAAACTACTTCATCACAGCCAACCGGACAATGTGGGTGCACTAAAATTGCAGGATCACCACTCTCCCGAGTCTTAATTTCACTTATAATAGATTTTAACACAACCTATTGCCACTTAATTTATGTCAATAAAACACAGAATATTTTACTCATCACATAGAAATAAAAATTATTCTATGATAAAACAAATTTTCCTACTCATGCCACTACTTCACATCAAAAAAAGAGAAAAAAACTACTCACGAAGCATGGATAAAACAAAATGGAAAAATTCCTTTAATCAATGAAATTACACTATAAAATGTTTAAAATAATTATAAGATAATGAAGAACATAATACTTAATTTTTTTCTCTCAGATAGAAAGATGAAAATCACTTTAACAAAGTCTCCCACTGATCCATGCAATGCTCATTCAATTTCTTTCACATATCTCTCAAAATCCCTCACCAATCTCTATAAAAAGGTAGAAATTTACATATCCTACTCACACACAGACGTCTCTTAGAAGAGGCACTCCCAAAATCTTTATAACACTCTCTAAAAACTCCTCCTAATCATCCCCCATGAGAGACGATAGCCTCCTTTTAAATAGAAAAAAACCACCTCCTTTTTTTCAAGAGACACACCTCTTCACTCCAATAGACACACCACTTCATATTCCAAATATCTAGATTCATTGTATAGCTCTTTGGGGGCATGCGTAACCACCCTGAATCTTCCAAAATACCCTAGAATAGCCAAGAGTCGTCAAAAACTACTCCTTAATTGTTTATGGCGCCTAAGAGCTAGAATGTGGCCCCTGGGAGCTAGTTTTTGGAGCAGACTGGCGCCTAGGTACCTCCCTATTGGCAGCACCTCTATTTCACCCCGTTTCTGCTCCAGTCCACTCTAAGTGCTATACCTACAGGATAAACATGAAATAAAATTTCTTTAAAGATAAATTTCATTCAAAAATAAGTGATAAATGTGAAGGAGAGTAAGCATCAAAAAATATATCAAAATGCGCTAGATCAGAATTTTCTTCCTTACTCGATTTGGCTCCAAATTACACCATTTTTTCTTCATTTTCTCCAAAAATCTATTTCTTGATTTGGCTCCAAATTACACCATTTTTTCTTCATTTTATCCAAAAATCTATTTCTTATATCTCAAACAAAAAAAATACAAAATACCTTCCTCTAAAGCGTAATATGATTAAAAAATTAGCATGAAATATATATATTTATATAAAGTAGGTAATTTTTAGTCGGGTCATGTACCCCTGATATTTTTATAATCACAACAACATTTGAGAGACTTATTTTTATTTGCAATTGCTTGGGACATTTATGTCTGTGTATTGATTTCCATTGAGCAATGGATATTTCAACTGCTTGGGGCATGACATATTTAGTGTTGCTTATATGTTTATTGTGTTGTTCATAACCTTATGTGATTGGACATTTATGTCTGTGTATTGATTTCCATTGAGCATAGGATATTTCAACTGCTTGGGACATGACATATTTTGTGTTGCTTATATGTTTATTATGTTGTTCAGTAACCAATTCAGTGATGCTTCTATTTTACTTTGTACGATACTGATGTACATGGATGCAACCGGAGAAAGGCATAGAAGGAGAGTTGTAGTTGTCGTATGTTTCATGTATGAATATTATAACTCGTACATAGATCACTCCCCTTGATTGAAACACTCTTATGTTAGGGACAAATGGATTGGAGAGTTGCTTACGAGCCACCCAACAAAATAAAACAATATGTTCTGCATGACACAGGCAATATTCAACTATCTATTGGAGGAACTACACATAAATCATGGACTTCATGGCTTTTTTAGGACTACTTCGCGAGATAAGTTGGCGATAACCCTCTACATATTATCCCAAAATGAATCAATGCGAGAAACGATGGAGTGATTTCAACATTCCTCAGAAACTATTTAAACATGCTTTTCAATTGGGTTGAAGACACTTGTGAGTTTTCCTTCATAAGCCATAAAATGAACAAATCCTATGTTCAAACGGACCCCTACAGAGATTTTACATGATGCATGGAACATGCCGCTCTTTAAGGTAATGTCTTAAATTTATTAGATTCAATTTTAAAAAAAATAACATTATTACGTAACTCATCGTTATCTTTCTAGAATTGTATTGGAGCAATCGATGTAACACACGTTGATGCACGTGTTCCAAATAATGAGAAAATCACATTCATTGGTTGTAGAATGTCATGGTTGTATGCGACTTCAATATGTGATTTACTTTTGTCATGATCGGTTTAGAGGGCAGTGCATATGACACTAGAATTTTAAATGCTGCAACACAGAATAACAAGTATAACATCTAACATCCTCCTACAAGTACGTTTGAGACTCAGCTACTCTCGTAATTCACTTTTACATCAATATTAATTATGCAATGTGTATCAGGTAAATACTACTTGGTTGATGCTAAATATCCATTGCAGCGAGGGAATATCCAACCCTTTCCTAATAAAAGATACCACATAACTGAATTTGAGCAAGCAATCAATGTAACAAGAGGAAGAAAGGAAATGTTCAATAAATGATATTCGTCCTTATGCGGTGTCATTGAGAGGAACTTTGGTGTTTGGAAGAGAAAATGGGCTACACTCTATGATATTCCTTCTTACCCATTTCCAAACACGTGCAAACGCTGGCTCTCCACAATTAAATTTGGCGGCATCCTTCCCACAACAACATCAACTTCAGTAGGGCGGACGAGGTAATGATGCTTCCACCACTTGTATTGATGACGGGGAATGTGCAATCGATATGGCAGAGTTGAAGGCCTAAATTTTATTCGTGCAATGGTTTTTGAGGATCTTCTAAATTGTGTTTTTTGGTGATATGCATACACGACCTTGGTTTTATATGGGTTAAAGGCAACCGAGAACCCTTTTTATACAATCTCTACTGTTTTCTTATAGTAAGAAATTTAGTGGTTGGTATACTGAGTCACGCCTACACGAAACTGTAATTAATTACTTCTTTTATCAATTTCTTCTTGTTTAATTTATATAATTTTTTTTTATTTCCATATTCTTGTCTATTTGTATTGATTTATTTTGTTTTTTTACAGGATGTGTAAGTGCTTTTTTTTTCCATTTGTATTTCATTTATTTTTTTTTGTTGGGTTTGAGGGGTCCATGATAAGATGTTTGACCATTTGGATTCTTCTAGAAGACCTGGTTGTTGGTATTGGTTGGTGTTACATATAAAATCCTACTAAAAGCAACCAAGTTCCTCTTTTTTTCTTTTGGACAATATGACTTTTGAAGTTCTTCTGGATGAACTTATTTGGTGATATGTATATGTGACTCGCATGCTTGATATTAAGTAGGCTTAGGCTAAAAGCATTCAAGAACCTTTTTTTTAACAAGGTCTGTTATGTTTTTATGGTGACAGATTTGTTGGTTGGTATACTGAGTTCTCTTAGACCCGACGCCTATATAAAACTGTAACTAACTACTTTTTTCATTAATTTCATCTTGTGTTATGCATAATGAATTGTCTTTTAAGGCATTACAAAAAATGAGCTCTATGATTTCTGGGACCTCACGATGTTGCTTTGCTACTGTGGACTTAACACTTTCTTGCTGATGTCACGTGAGCCACATAGGTATGGGAGACAGTTCTATAGGTAGCCGTAGAGAATCACGTAGAAGTGTGGCTTCCTCTAGTAGGCAAACAGTCTGGTTGATTCCACTACCGTGAGTGATTGAGAATGGATATTACACTGTCTGTAAATATTATCATATTAATTAAATATTATTTTAATAGTTTTTTCATTATTTTAGTAATCTTATCACTCACTATTAAATGAGGTGTATTCTTATTTTTTGTACTATTCTGAAGTGCATTTTTTCTTCTCAAGTATTAAATATTCTGCTATGACATTTTTGATACATCCAGCATTACCACACAAGGACCAAAAGGGCATTCGTCCAGAAATAACTATCACATAGCTGTTTTGAAACTACAAAAAACAAACAACCAGCTAGCTTATCCGGAGCAGCTTCTACGCAGCAACTTATTGATAAGTTGCAGCTGCCTCTAACAGACCCGAAGAGGAAAGAAATACAAACTCATGATGTGATATTTATGAAAAATTTTTCAAATATTATAAACGATTTGTCTCAACTAGTTTATGCTAAAAATAAAAATTAACATAACTTTTAAAGCAACCTGAAAAAGAATTTAGACTTCATAAAATTTTATTTTTATTTTGAATAAAAAGTGAATACAAAATATAATTATTTTAACAAACAAAAAATCTAGCTAAGATTACATGATAGTTGAAAAAAAACTACTACCGTGACTTACTTATTTTATTTCCCCAATAACATGAACTTATGTGGAGGAGATTACAACTGAGTTAGCTTGGATCAGCATTACATAAAATACTACTCAACGTGGTATGTCCGGTCAGTCCACTAAATATAAGAAATCTTTTCTTATTTCCTTTTAGAAACGATATGTTCATCAACAAATTATAAAATTCACATAAATTCATCATTTATAGTCTCCATTATCGATAGAACTTTATGTATGAACCTAAATCATCATAGTACCAATCATTTTCAGAAATTGTTATGTTGGATTGTAAAATCTAATGATATCTCATTGGTAACTTAAATTATAACAAATTTTATGCTAGTTTAAGGATTAATTTGATTTGTTGAGTTTGGTTGTTAAATTATTATTTTTACTTATAATTTAATTTATTTTTATTCTTAGCCCTGACTTAGATTTTATTTTAAGTTAACAATGAATTTTTTTTATTGGGAACATTTTGATTTGCATGAAATATCTAAAATATAAGTTTTGAATGACACAAGATATTTCAAAATAATATCAAACTACATCAAAATAGCTTGAGTTTATAACAAAAGTTCAAATTTTGTGCAGCAGAGAACGCAACAAAACAAAAATTTTAAATTTGAAATGTTCATCTTTTTTGACTTGGTTGAATGGCGCATGTTCCAAAAGTATATATTGATGGTTCCCGAACTAGTCATTTTTGCCACTGATGCTCCTGTTCATCTAATTTTATATCTTCTCTCTCTGTTGAGATCAGTTGATGTTATAATGGCATCAAATATTCTTCATTTGGAATAGTAGTTGGCATATAGATTGGAGGACAAACAAAATCATATTTGGGGGAGAGGAGAGGAGCAATAAGGAGTCACTGAGAATCAGTGAGGGGGAGAGCAGACTGGGTCAGGTCGGTTTGATGAGAGGGTTTTGGTGGTTGATTTGGGGGGAGTGGTTAAGGGAAGAGAATGGAGGAAAATTTGAAATAGGGAGGGACATTTGATATTCAAGAAGTTAGTTAGGGTAGTGTTTCTCGTAGAAATATCGGTTTGGTGGATTCAGTTGAAAATAATATTTAATTGAATACATATATAATTTTGATTTTTGTTAAGAAGGTAGTATTTTTTAATTTTTTAAAATGAGACCAAATAAATCTCACACATTTAATAGTTTAGGTATCCGAACACTACACCATGAGCAATGCACCTATCCTAAGGAATAGACACATTTATTGGTAACGAGGCTCGATTAGAAAAACTAAAAAAATTATGACATTCGTTTGACTTGCGAACCTTTTTTATGTTGGCCGACAGTTTCTCTATCTAATATATGAATTAGATCTAGGTTATGTTTCTTGGGTTCCTTAGTTCCCTAAAGAAGCAAGCCTCTACAGTTAATTACATCCTAAGTGATTAAAACCACCTAAGAAAACTCTTGACAATGATCAGAGAAATTTGTCTTCAAGATTTCAAAGTTTAGTTTTTAGGGCAAGACTTAGAAAATTAAATGGAAGTGAATCGAACAAGAGCAATTATTCTAGGAATCAAAAGGAAAGTAAAGGTAGGGGATGTCACAAATCTCGAGGAGAACCTCGATAACTTACCAAACTATCCTATGGTTTGACTTCAGTTTGAAAATGATATTGTTTGATGTTTTATCTTGCCATTTTTATTACATAGGGCATACATCTACATGATATCTAATCATGCAAATAGCCTAGAAGATAGGAGGGCTTATGTCATTCCGAACAACAACCTCAGAATCTTAAAACATAATTATGCAAAAACCTAAAGATAAGGTGAGGATTTATATTGCACTAGGCAGACAACCTCAAAATCCTAAGGCTTGTTGTTTAAACTAGGAAATGTTGTGCTGATGTAGACCTTGATTGCTCTCTCAAAGATGTTCTTCTGTGCTTTGTGATCTCGTTGTACTGCCCACAAAGTTTGCTCCAAGCTCCTTATTGTAGTGATAACTCCAAGGTTTGTAGTTTATATGTCATGCTTTGTTGTTATGTCAGTTGTTTTAAAATTTTATATTTTATTCTTGAATGTGTGTTTTGTTTGTTCTATAGGTATAACAAGTAAAGCATGCAGGGTAACATAAAAGAACAGTGAAATAAAGTAATAAAAATTGCAGTAAATAAATTGTAAATACGCACCTGAGCCTCTGCTACAACTGCAAAAAGTTTAGTACAATAAACATAATATAATGACATGAAACTTGAAAAAAATTGGCAGAAAATCTGGTATGATGAAATTCAAATAAGTCGTAAGAAATCACGGGCTAGTGAAACAAAACCCGACATCACATATGAAAGACTGGGGCCAGGTATAAGAATTTGGCAAAGGTGGGGGCTCCGAGCTGGGTTATGTTCTTGATAATTCCAACTTCGGATAAAAGCTACCAACTCGGGAATCCGAAGAGGGGAAATTCCTAACCTCGGTCCAAGTAATTAATCCAAGGTTTTTTTATAGTTTTCCATCAAAATTCATTAATTTTCTTCATGCATGTAGAATTCACATTAGTAAAAAAAAGTAATATTGTTTGAAAAAATAGATTTTTGTCATCTTATGTTGTAAGCATATATATTTTATAAAGTAGTATAGTCCAAGAACTATTTACTCTAATTATGCTAGGACTACTAACAACATAAGAATGGTAAGGGCAACTCTTACCAAAGATTGTGAATAGTATCATCAATTCTATACTCTCTCCTTATTGAGGATCCTTGAGTAGGAGATACCAATCAAAATTTGACTTTGTATCCCTCTCTTAGCAAACATAAGCAATGTCATCATCACCGTTGTCATCTAAACCTCCTACGTACATAGGCTCGGAGATCCATATGTGGCAAAGGATTCCCAGTTACTATTGCCTCACTTTTGGTTGAGGTCTAGGTTCTTCCTTAAAATCCTATGATCTAGTAATATGATTTTCCTGTTGACTATTCCTAGAACAATAGAACTCTCACCATTAGTCACCATTAGAAATTCTAAAACTCTTCTTCGCTCATCTTGAAGTTCCACATGTTGGTTCTAACCTCTAGCATCTAATAGGTGGAGCTAACATGGGGGAGCTCAATATGAGTTCTTATAGGACTGTTTGGCCTTAGATTTAGCCCTGATTGGTTTGGTCTTTTTCAGTCTTGCACATAAACACTTGATACCCTTCACCTTCACTCACAACCCCAACCCTAACCTACTCATGCCTAGCTTGATCCCTTACTCTTTTGGAAACTCATGTGGATGGTCCCCTAAACCATTAGCCATGGGCTAGGGTTTGGCTAAGACTCACACATGGACAATCCATAGTGCGAGTTCCCTTAGTCTCATGGCTCAAAAAAAGGGTAATTTTATGATTAGCATCATGAATTGATCTCCTCCTACCCAAATACCCAACTTATCCTTTTGCCCCAAACTTTCACAAAACTACCAAATTGCCCCTGAAACCTTAAATTTTCCCAAATTACCCAAACTACCCAATTTTGTTCAAAAATCATTTCAAATTATTAAAATTGCTCAAAACACCCCAAAATTTCCAAATTTCTCAAAACACCCCTAACTTTGCCAAAATTATTAAAATGCCCATCATACCCCAAAAATTTCAAAAATTCCCAAAAATCTCCAAAATCATTCCAAATGTCCCCATAACCAATTTAAACCACTTCATTGAGCCCAATTCGACAAAATTGACCAATTTTGACCAAAATTCCCAAATTGCCCCAAAATGCCCAAATTACCTCCAACTTTCACCAAATTCACTCTCACCCAATTTTAATTCTAAATTAAAGTTCATCATGTCCAATCCCAATTTAAATCAAATTAAAGCCCAATTGAGCCAATTTCAAAACCAAAATTCATGCCCAATTTAAAAAAAAACCCAAATTTTACCCTAAGACCCAAATGTCATCAAATTAAACTTTCTAACAACACAATTCCCACCCAATTGATGTCCAAAATCTTCATGACAATCTCTTGGACCAATTTGAACCATAAATTGAACCAAATCCAAACCTCAGCTCAATACAAACCCAAGTATAGCCCAAATGTCCCAAAATTGACCATGAGCTAAATTCCATCAAATTGAACTTCCAAATCAATTCAAAATCACTTAATTCCTTCTCCAAACTTCTCATGACAATCATCCACATCAATGTGATCAATCACTTGTCCCAAATCTTAAATCAAGCCCAACCTAGACCGAAGTCCAAGCAAAAAAGACCAAATTTGAACCCAAATCCCAAACTTTACCAAACCATTCAAATTAACCAAATGATGGTTACCACAAACACCATTTGGACCCTATGAGCTGAGCCAGATCCAACTAGCCCATCTTACATGAGCCATGGACCAAGGGTCCCCCAAATTATAAGATTTCCTTCCTAAAATGACTAAACCCAAGATATCTTTGCCACCAAACATCAAACCTTAGTGCAAATCACCATTAAGCCTCCTCTGACCCCTCTGACCTTGCTAGCCACTAGCCTTGGCCTAGTCGGCCGGCCTAGCGGCTGAAAAACACTAAAACAAAGAGATCCCCATAACCAAAACCCAAATTTAAAATGTTAATTAAATACCCTCTGGAATATTTTAATTCTAATTAAATAAATATTAATCACCATGACTTGAAATTTTAGGGGTTGATTCCCTATGTTAATAGGGATTTTCTCTTATTTTTTCTATGGTCAGAGAGCATCTTTAGCTTTGAAACCCTACATTTCAAGCCTAGTTGTCTATTTTTTTTTTAAATAATTTTATAAATGAAAATTTTACTCAAAAAATATTGTACTTATTTTGGTAGGTTCCTCGTGGTCAGAGGACTCTATGAAAAATACAAATTAAGTTTAAATGTTTATGCAAATTACAGCGGTTAATTGAATCCTAAAAACTCACTAAAATTGAAATGAATAAAATAATATTCAAAAACTAATTACAATGATTCCACGTTGTAAATGATGACCACTTTGACTCACTATAAAATATTGAAATTTATTTGAATTAGTTTGAGCACTAAAATCTATTTTATAAGTAAAATGATGTTTTTACATTAAAATAATTATAATAAATTAACTATAATTAGGAAAATTATGAAAAGTGATTTTCCGAGTTTCTAGTGATCAAGAGCACTTAGGAAAAATAAAAAAAATATTTTAAAATAAATAGTTCATTTTTTAGCTATATTTTGAATTAAAAATAATAAAAAATAATAAAAAAATTCCAATAATCTAAAAATGCACCAAATTGTTCCTAATTATTCCCTGGTCACTTAGGACACTTTAAAATATTTTTCTTAATTTTCCTGATTTAGTTATGTATTTCTAAATGCCAAAAATGTATTTTTATTAATTTTTCCATTAAAATAATTATAATAAATAAAATAAAAACTACAAAAATGAAATGTTTATTTCACTGAGTTATCTGGACTTAGGGATATTAAAGAAAAATTTAAAAAATGATTTTTAAAACTAAATTATATTTTTTATTTAAAATCACTAAAAATCAATATATAATTATAATAATTAAAATATAATTTGAGAAAACATTAAATTTGGTCCAAGTGGTCGTGAAACCTCCAATAGTTTTTCTATGAACAAAAAAAAAAACATTACTATGATTAACTAAATAAATTAATATTGAAAAATCTATTTTTAACCTAAAATTATTATATAAATTAAATAAAATTAGAAAAAAAATCACATTTTCTCCTCTGACATTTTAATTGACCTATGAGTGTGGTACCATAAAAATTTTAAAGTTATTTGAGTTATATTTGATGAGTTGGAGAGCTGATTGTGACTTTTTATATGCTCGGTTTTATCAAGTTAACACTACTACTTGAAGACTTTAATCTCTGGCAATGGTACCAAAACTTGATGCGTACTTTCTATTCTTGATGCGTACTTTCTACGTACTTTCTATTTTTGATTAATTTTATGTCTTTTATTTAGTCACAATTATATAAACGCAAGTATATGTATCGCTCAAGTAATACAGGGCTCTAGTAGAGATCTGGTTATCGATCCTATTATAAAAGTTACGAAACTCTAAAGCATAAAGTGTAGTACAGAAATCCAATATTCAAATAACAATGCACATACTCTAGATATTAAAGTTGATTTAATATTTGGTTGTACTTAGGGGTTTGGCTATAGTTTGTTATAGATGATTCTATTTTAGTTAGGTTGATTTAAATTTTTGTTCGTTTGATTTTAATTTTATTAAATTAAGGTTTAACACAAGTTTCAGCTCAAGTGAGGTTCAATTGGATATAAGCCAAGAATCATGGTTCACTGGAAAGTGAGGTCAACCAGCATCAGTTTAGAGTAATAAGAAACCACCATGAAACCTCTGTTGAATTAAGCTAAATGTTAATGTAAAATGGTAGGAAAAGATTAATACAATAAAGTTACCACTTCTGAAAGCTTTATCACACTTCCAACTCTCCATAACCTTCTAAGGAAAAATATTACATCTGGACTCCTAACGTTAAGCTACGTTCGGAGTCCAATGAAAAGTCGCCACGTGGAGGTGACAAAAAAATAAAAAAAAATCATTTTAGCGCAGGAGATTATTCTCTCTGTTTTATTCCGCATTATTCATGTGTTATTGTGGTGGTATACATGTGTTATTGTGTTTTGGGAGTATACCCGGTATTATAATAACATAATAACACATCAATACTACCATAATAACACCTGAATAACACGGAATAACACAGGAGGAATATTCTCCTGTGTTACCGTGCCAGATCACAAGAAAGCGAGCGTGTTTTCTTAAAGCCACGTGTCCGCATATCAGTGAACTCCGAACGTTGCTCTATGTTAAGAGTCCTGATGTAATATTTTTCCACCTTCTAAACATAGTAAATAAGCTCAGGTGTGCAAAGAAGTTTAAAATTTTCTCAAATTTAGGGAAAGTTATACTTGACCTCTCAAGGAAATTTAAACCTCCATGTTTATTGTAGAAAATTCTTTATAACTAAAAGTAAATTAATTTTTTTTTTTTTGTATAAAATTTTGCATTACCGTCTATTACCGTGGAATACCATGCAACTTTGAAAAATTAATAAGACAAAATAATTTTAAAATAAATATTTTCTCTTTTTAAAAATTTCTAAACTGTTAAAAGCGATTTAGAAGTTTGGAAACATATGAAAATAGTCATAACATGAAGACCCGCATCACTAAAAGTTCCATGTTTTAGTTAAACTATTCAGTTCATTTTATTTTCAATTAAGTAATTTTATTCCGTAAATTATTATTAAACTCCCAAATACTATACTATATGCCCCATATTAGGAAGTTGCACTTTAAATTATAATTTAATTTATTATTAATTATATGAACTATTTCTTAATTTTAATAATAAAAAATTAGTTAGTCCCATTATTTAAATACAAAATTTTCTTATAAAATTAAATTCATGAAATTCATCCAAGCATGCCTAGTAAAATTAGGTAGCAATTCTATCAACATTTTGAATATTTTCTAAGAGTTCATTGCCATATTTATATCTCAATCTAGTTATAAAAATTTAACTGAACAATAAAACTTAGGCATTTAGCTTGTGTCATATAATTTGTTTCAATAGTTAAATTTTTAAGAAAGCCCTTAGAACAATATGCATATTTTTCACAAAAAACTTGTCAGCATGAATCTCAAAGGAATTCAACAAACTCAGAAGAAGTGATTTGGAAAGATGGGGCCCACTGAGAAAATGACTCGCATGGGAGCCAAGAAGCCACCCGACAACCAAAAGCCAGATCGTCCAAGTAGTTGAAGGACCTCTCAGGACCTGAGTTAGCAGGCAATATTCATTTCTGCCGGATAATTTTCCCGATGAACTTATCAACTCTATCTGCCTGCCCTCTCAATACTAGCCAACTTGCAACACACGTGTCGCCAGTCACTTTGCAGACTCGACTTGAACAATCAAACAACATGGCCTACCGCCTCATCCCAGTCATCTAAATTACTAGGCCGAGGATCTGAAAGGTCCCTAGCCCTACCAGGGGCGAAATACTCATAGCCCCCTATACATTCTCTACTAAAGTAGGGGCACCTATGTAATTTCATGTACAATGTCTCCTATGTCTATAAATTGGAGACCATTTTAGGAATAAAAGTTCATACAAACTTAGCAAAAAAGGTTAAGAAATGTCAAAGCACTTTTTTAAACTACTATTCACTGCGGCTCATTAGTGCACTCCTCTTTCCTTCTTTTACTCCCTCTTTGTTTCTCCCTCATTTTGTATGTTTTATTCCTTGGGTGTGACCTACGGAACAACTTTGATAGAAGAGAGCAAGATTCTTGGTAGCTGAACCTCTGTGAAATGATAGAAGAGAGCAAGATTCTTGGTAGCTGAACCTATGTGAAGAAGAACCCGAACTCCAAGTGCACCAAGCGGCTCAGGGGACATAAGGATTAGCAAACTCCCAATACCAAGACAGTGTTGAGTCGACGCCGATGAGTAGACAATAGTTTGTGTGAGCTGAGGCCCACCGCCTGCTAGAGAATACATTCTCCAAATTAAATTATGATGAAGAACCATAGAACAAGTTTAGGATTCCTATGCTGGATATTTACAATGGTTGAAATGACTGGGCCAACCATATCACCCCATTTGAGTCTTTCGTCTGCCTCATAAGGATTTTTGACACGCTAAAGTGTAAGTTATTCTATTTCATGCTGAGGGAGTTTGCGCTTAGGTGGTTAAATGGCCCCTTGACAGAAGTTGATTGCTCCTTTTCCAATTTCAAGAGAATGTTTATGGTGCAATATTCTAGCTGGGCAGGCCCAAGAAGAGCTCATGAGCACTTTGGCAAGTTAAGCAAAGGCAGGATGAGAGTTTGCCCTCTTACATAAACAAATTTGTGAATGAGATTATAGAGATACAAATCTGGAGCTTGGATTTTTACACACTGCTATGACTAAAGGGCTCAACGGAGAAAGGTTTCAATATGACCTCGATCTACTACAACCAAAAACCCTGACCAAGCTGTTGGAGATGGCCAACAACTACATCATAGCTGAAGAGAGTAATGACAACTTCCATCAAAAACCAGAACCACTAGATTTTTTCACATAGATGAAAGCTCCCATAGACAATGGGTAGAGGTAAAAGAATGGCCCACACCCATCCAATTATCCACCGTACAATGACTAAAAACAACCTTAAGTAAAAGGGGGATGGGTGAAACCACCACCCTCGAGGTTAGACGATGAACTATGAGTAGCGGCCGGCTTTTTTTTATGAGCAGCCAACACATGATCTTTGAGCATCAACATCATCTGTTTGAGGGTCTCCATGGCCTAAATTGTTGAGGCCATTTAAAAAGGGAATACATCAAGTAGGCTTGCTCGGTGAAAATTTGAGCTTTTCCAAGATCCAAATAAGTTCCGCCAATATGGTAGAGACCAGGGTCATGAAACATAGGAGTGTAGGTACCTCACGGTACTGCTCAGGGTCGAGAAGTAGGGAAAGGCCCAAAATAAGGAGGCATCAGGTGAACTGATTAGAGCAAACACCATCCATATAATGGGGGTGTTACCAACAATTATGGGGGAAGATGGACTTCACTCCAAATGAGCCAGTCAGAAAGCGGCTCTGATCATGACAGTTGTGTGCAACTTTCTTAGTAGTGAGATACAGGCCTCATCCACATGGGATCCACTAATCATCGATACCATTTTTCTCACTGCTCTAACAAGTGACTAACAGATTGGTAGTATCATAATCAACACCAGTAGTTCTGTGAACATCTAGTTCAAATTTATATTCAACAAAATGAACCGTTCTATTGATGGGAGGTTTGCATTGGTCTACCCCCTATATGGATTTTTTGGGGAAAAGAAGGAAGCTTCGGAACTGATCCAATTGGCAGTTACCTATGGAGAATGCGACAAACAGTTCACCTACATTGAGGATTTTCTTGTGATAGACTCACCACCTACCTACAACACCATCTCTGAGTGTCAAATGTTCAAAAACTTCAATGTTGTGGTCTTAACATGCTACATTGTGTTGAAGTTTTTGGCAATGGATAGATAATAATAATTTGAGGAGACTTGGAACATTATCGAACCTACTACCTCTAGATAGTCAGCCTTATAGAGCAAGAGGCCTTGAACATCTAGAACCAGAAAGAGGAGGGCTCTAAAATCAAAAAATCCACTCTAAAAACTTTTGTGGATGATGAAGATCTAAGTAAATCTTTATAATTAGTGAAAATTTTGATCCAAGGCATAAGGGTTTATGGATCAAGGCTTTCTAGAGCCATCAAGATGTGTATGTTTGATCTATTATGGAAATTCTAAGCATATCAATTGATGTGGTCTGTCATTTCTTGAATGTCAGCCCGGTTATCCGACCAATGAAGTAGAAATTGAGATCCTCTACCACAACATTGGTTGGGTTGATCTGAGAAGAGGTATAGAAATTGAAGGAGACCTGATATATCCGAGAGGTGCAATACTTGTCCTGGGTATCCAATGTGATAATGATGTTTTTGACCTCATTTTTTTGTCACATAAGATTTATACAGACATCACTCCTTGGTTCGGTGTAGCCATATTGGCCAAAGTAAGCCTGTATTTTGGCCTAGTGTGGTCACGCTAGACCTGAGCATTAACATGCCAAAAAGTACCTAGACGTAGTAACACATAGCTTGGGCATGACCACACCTGAATGTTACTCATTGTGGTCACTCTTGGCCTGGTCATGACCACATCTAGGTATATTTTGTGTGACCTCTCCGCATGGAAAATCTACATGACACACCAGCGATTCGTGGCATTTGTCCATGGATCAGCCATGAAACAATGCAATGTTTCATTAACCGTGATTTATGGATCTTTAACATTGCGATTCATCTCTATCCTCAATCCACCACTTAATGGAATGGCTAGGAACCCTCTCCCACTGCCTTCCTAGCCTATAAATAGGCAGTTTTTGGTACTCTTCAGAATATCCCAACTTTTTGGCACTTACCTTAGACAACCCGAATAGAGGAAGTGGAAGAAAAGCATACGTGGTGAGCCTTCTCCTCTGGTCAGCCTTCCCCACCTGGTAAGCTTTTTTGTAAGTATGTTTTTTAATTTATAAGTTTTAATTTAATTTTAGGCCATTAGCGCTATATTATGCTTGGATTTGAGCTTGACTTAGGTCAACCCAAACCCAGCTGAACCCTAACCTCTCTAATTCTAGTCTAACCTAGCTGAATCCTCATAGCCAACCTATCCCTAAACCAAAACCCTAAACTAAATGATAAACCTTAAATTAATATTAGAGCTAACCCAACTCAGGTCTACCTCAAAGTAAAACTTAGACTTAACACATATTAGGTCTTACCCAAACCCAACATTAGACCTAACCCAACCTAGGTCAAACTTATTATAAACATAGCATTAAACCTAACCAAACCCAACCTATTCCTAACCCAAACTCAACCTTAGACCTAACACAAAATAGATATAACACAAGACCAATATTAACCTAAACCAACCTATGTCTAAGCTTACCTAAGCTTAACCTTAAGACTAACATGACTTAGGTCTAGCAAAAAATCAACATTAATCCTAATCCAACTTAGGTCTATGTTGGCATAAAAGTTTTATGTTACGAGTGTAGGGTGTTTGCTAGCACTACTCAAGATGGTCTACAACCCATCTGTAACATCCAGTAGCTCAAGACACCCACCCGTGACCTTTTGGCTCTTGTTTAGGACAAGTAGCTAGGTTCGATGGTAATTCAACCATACCTGTGAAAATTCTCTCTAGGAAGCCCATTCGGGATGTGAGACATGCTTGGTGCCTAATCTAAAGATTCAAAGGCACCACATGTCTAGCTAGATCCTCCCACAACCATGGAAAATCATAGAGTCAACCTACACGTGCTACAGGAAAATTAGGGTTCGGGACACCCGACCCACACTATGGCTTAGGACGACCGCTGGCGGTGATATCCCCATCATATGGTAAATAAAAATGATTCATTACATATTTAAGGGACTGTATTTCATTAAAATAGAGTCTCTCATAACTTATAAACCAAAAAAATTCTTTATCGGATGCTCTTGGCGAAAATCAAGGTTTTGGGCTAGACTGTCAGCCCGGCACATACCCAAGAGGGTGTCGGTGCTCAAAATAACTTCATAGATCATCTAACATGAGCATTCATAGGTCTAGTATGTCTTTAAGGAATTTAAACTTCATGTTTGGTGCCTAGGTGCCAATACCGAGCGCTTAGGTGATCCACCTTAAAATTACTTATTGTTTATGCATATTTTATACCCAATTTTGAGGATATTATGTTTTAATGAAAGGTATTTTGTGTATTTTTGGTTGGAGTTGTAAGAAAATTATTTTATGAATAAAAAGAAGCAAAAATACATTAAAAAGGAACAAAATGTGCCATACCAAAGGAAATTGACAAAACTAGCCGAATTGACGCCTAAGGGCTAGAATCTGGCGCCTAGATGCCGCAGTTGTTTTCTAGAAGATCCATTGAATGAGGCTAAATTTTGAAGAGATGTCTGAAGTAACCCTTGGTCATTTTTGAAGCTCTATAAATAAGTATTAGTTCTAAACTTCTAGGGGGAGTGCAAGTGTGTGCTAGAGAATGTTTGTAGAGTTCTAGAGTCGCATATTGAGTGGGCAGCCACTTTGATGAGTCTTGGTGATTTCTGAAGTTTGGTGAGTCTTGTAAGATTCCATTGGAGTCAGAGAACTTCAAAGGAGTGCTTCGGTAAACATTTTAGATAAGTATTTGTATCTTTATCTTTAAATGTTGTACTTTCAATTTGAGTTTTATAAATATGTTTTGTTTTGTTATCTCTATATGTTCTGAGTAGTTTTTTCTCTTTCTCCTTACAATATGAAATGATGAAGTAGTGGTTTTGATTTGTTTGGAACTTCTTTTATTTTTAAAAATTTTGATGATATTTTCACCTGCCCTTCATTTACATTACAAATTAGCCACTTCTATTGTTAAAATTTGTTGAGAAACTTATAGACCCGAGAGGGCTAAAATTTTTGTAACTATTATTAAATTTCACTTTAGAAAGAGCCATGGCGATCGTTCGAGGGAGAGTGCAAATAAAGAGGGAGATAAAATTTGATCGGCATAGAATTGATGTTTCTAGAGTGTTAGGCTAGATTCTTTAATTAATTTGGTCTAGAGTTTGAAAATAAGGGTCACTGATAGGTTCAATAGAGAGGGCACAATGGATAATCTAGGAGTAAGAGACTAGAATCTACCCCGCACTACTATAAATGCCGACACCATCTTTAGATTAGCCATTATTCCTTACACATCGAAAGTAATAAAGAATAGGTATGCTCCTATTTTGTCACAATATCACAGTTAAACTTCTAAACATTTGAAATCCTACACTGATTATGATTATTTGTAAGGAGAAAGTCTCTTTTTATACATAGATCTTAAATTTTTTAAATCACTGCATTTACTTTTACTTGCAATTGCAAGAACTAGTATACTTTATTTCATTGCTTGAACTAATTTAGATATTTTCTGCAGTCTTAAGTAAAGTTTTTTCTTAAAGTTAAATTTCTGAATTGTATTTCTTTCCCTTCATTTCCCTGTGGGGTCGATACTGGTTTTTTAAAGAAAACTCTAAATTACTTGAAACGATACGTAGACTTACGTAGTACCCTTAGTGAGTAAACTATTAATCTAAATTTTACAATATTACATTTGTTTTCACTAGGTACTAAATATAAATTGGGTCAAGAGTTTGGCTTATTAAGGAACATAAATATTCACGCAATTGTGGTTTGAGTCACTAGGCGTCCAAAACATGTGAAAAAATGACAATTTTCCCGAGAGCATGGAGTTCTGACACACTTGAATGCAGCCTAGATGCCTAGACTAGCATTTATGCACCCAGATGTGTGGTGCCTGGGCGCTCAATTTCCTAATTCCCGAGAGCATGGAGTTCTGACACACTTGAATGCAACCTAGATGCCTAGACTAGCGTTTATGCACCCAGATGTGTGGTGCCTGGGTGCCCAATTTCCTAACTCCTAATTGGTGCCTAGGAGCCCAATTTCCTAACTGGTGCCTAGGTGCAACAACTGCCTGGAGCATTTTTGGTAGTTTGGGAATTTTGAGGTGGGGGATTGTTCGGAGGTGCTTAAGTGGTCGTAGAGCAATGTTTATGAGTCAATATATGCTTTGTTTTGGTGTTGTTGAGGGATTAATGCAGGTAGGACTTAAGATTGATTAAGAGGGGTGACTAGAAGGGATAAAAGGTGAGGATTGATGTGAGTTGATGAGCCTACTATGGTAACTCCTCCTTCTTCTTCCAGTGCAGAGGATAAGGAGAATGTTCAAGAACAGCAATCAAGAGTGAAGAGGAGCATTAGTGAAGAATATTTGGTTGTAAAGGAAATGAAGATAAGTTTATTGTGCCTTTATTATTGTATTTCTATTCTAAACATTTGGATAGTGAAATTCTCTTTTTTTCAATGACTTTAGTGTGTTGTTTCTTTCATGCTTCTTCAGTATATTTCTTTACCTTACCTTGTGATGATTAAGCAGGATGTGTTGGAATATTAAGTGCTCTAAAATTGCTTTTAATTATTAAATGTGATGATTAACCTTCAGTTCTTCATTTACTATTCATCTTGACCAAGTGAAATGTTAAAATGTAATGTGAACCATAATTACTCGAGAGAATTATGATAAAATTAACGAGGGTTAGTCACATTAAACTACAGGGTATAAGTTAATATGCTTTGTAGGGACATGTAAATGTTAGAAAAAAATTTATTTGTGGGTTCAAATTAGGATTTAAGGAATTAAAGTCATTTTAACCAATCTTTTTTATGCACTTGGAATTATTCTTTACCCAATATGATTTGTGCCATTGTTAATCATCCACTAAGAAAATTCTCACAAAATAGAAATATTCCAGTCAATTTCTAAAGTGGTCGGTGAAGCTTAGAGAGTTTGATATAACATATGTTAGAATTAGCATCAAATTCTAAGTGATCGCCAATTTATCAGTGAGCTTTTCGGTGATAATGAAACTGGTTGAAGAAAATATTGATAACAAATGAACATGGATCTTGTACATCAGTGGAGCTTCCAAAAAATTAGCCATTGGGCTGGGACTAGCATTAAGCAGTCCAGCCAGGGAGCATATCTATCAGTTGATTTCGATAGAGTTTGATGCCATGAATAATTAAATGAAGTATTAAGATTTAATCTTTGGGCTTTCCATGTCATATAAAATAAGCACTCTAGATTTATTGGTAAAATCAGACTCGATGATGGTTATAAGGTAAGTCAATGAGAATTCGAAGCAAGAGATTAATTGATTTCTACATACCTTACCAAAACAAAGAACGATATCAAAAATTCAAATAGTTTTAGAAGGAGCATATTGGTCTGAAGAAAAATCATGTTGCTGGTTCCTATCTAAATGCATCTATTTGGGTGTGGTGTCTTAGAGGCTTACTTAGCCAACAACTAAGGAGCCTGAGACAATGAAGATAACAATCGAATGAACAAAAATGTGTTATATGTACTAGTAGATCCTCCATTTGGAGTTTGGGAAGATATCAAAAGGATGATACAGACCTATGGTGTTTCAAAATGAAGTCTGCTTTGTATCAGATGATAGAGGGAAATCTTTTCAGGTGATCAGTCACTTAAGTATACTTGAGGTTCTTAAGGGAAAACGTATCACATGACACCTTTGAGAAGTGCACTTCAGAGAATGCGGGAGCCACTATGGAGGAAAAACTCTATCCTATCAGCTGCAACGATAAGGTTAATTCTGGCTTATTCTTCTTAATGACAAGGAAAAGTTTTCAAGGATGTGCGCGCAATGTCAGAAATATGCACCATTGCATCATCAACGAGCTTGGAAGTTTCAGTCGATGGCCAACCCTTGGCCTTACACCACTAGGGGGTTGGGCATCTAGGTCTACTATCAGAAAGCCAGTGAAAGTTCCACTTGACGGAGACTGGCTACTTTTCAAAATATATTGAGGCTAAGCCACTTGCTCGAATCATAGTCGAGGCGATAAAAAATTTATATGGACGGATATCATCCACATATATAGATTGTCATTGATCATTCTCACTGATAATATAATGCAGTTTCTGACCAACGAGTGAATAAATTTTGCAAAAGATAAGGAATTAATTTAAAGTTTAATTCAGTTAATTACACTTGAATGAATGAGCAAGCTGATGCTGATAATAATTCCATTTTAAATTTGCTGAGGAAGAAAGTCAAAGGACTGAAGAGAAATTAGGTGGATTTACCATCATTAGTACTTTGAGTGATTCAAACAACACCCTCAACAGTGACTAACCAAACTTCATTCATGTTAACTCAAGGAATGGAGGAGATGTTACTAGTCAAATACAACAAACATAACCAAAGGGTCTTCACAGTTTTTTCATTCACAGATGAGAATCTGTCCTAATGATAGGAAGCTAACATTGAGGGTGCCATGCTAGCTCCCGATGTCACATAAAAAAAAAAAATGACTCAGCCCTTCAAAAGGAAGATGTGAGAAGAAGGACCATTTCATACTTCAAAAAATATGTCTGAGGGTGCCATGCTAGCTCCCGATGTCACATAAAAGAAAAAAATTGACTCAGCCCTTCAAAAGGAAGATGTGAGAAGACGGACCATTTGATACTTCAAAAAATATGTATGAGAGAAGGTTTTTGCCCTCGGAGGTTTGATTCTAAGGAAAGTTGATCAAGGTGCTCATGCACAGACGGTAGGCAAGTTGGATAAAAAATGAAGCAGGTCGTGCATAATTAACTGATGAGTCTCTTCAAGGGCTTACAGGCCAAAGACATATGCTGGAAAGAAACTTCATCAGACATGGAGTGGAGATGAGTTGATGAAATTTAACCTATTAGAAAATGTTCTTATGTACGTGTAGAAGGGAGCGTTGTTACCAACTTTTAAATTCTATCAATGCAAAACAATTTAGAGTTGACTAATTTTTTTAAAATAATACCTAGGTCTCTCCTGCACTTGGGGAACTTGATCCAATTGAGTGATTTTGATGTTCGATTTTAATGCTCAAGGTACTTATGTTGATCAAGAAAAATAGTGGAACGATAGAGTATAACAATGTAAATCGCTCGACCACATGAATACCAAGTAAAGGAAGTTTTGTTAAAAAATAAAAAACAACTAATTTTATTAATTTCAGTCAAAAGGTGTAAGATATCAAGTCAACAATGAACACAAAAGGTACACTTGCTAAAATCTTAAGACTAAGAACAATATTTAATGAGGAATGCGAAAGCTCTATTGGAACTCAAAAAACAAGCCCTCACCAAAAACTCTCATTTTCTTAGCTATCTCTACATTCTCATATTTTCCTCAAAACAGAGGAACACCCGAGAGATGGAGAAAATGAGGAGAAAGAGGCTACTTTCACTAGAAGGCTTTGAAGTCCCACTCTTATGCCACTACTGGCAAGGAATTGACTTATCTTGTAGCAACTGTCAAATAGATGTATTGCACTTCCTAGAAACATGTGCTCTAGCACCACCATTCCTAAGAATTCATCACATCCATTTATAGAGAGAATTTCCCTGGTGTCAAATCTTGACAATGTTCCATTCGACACTCGACCCAGAGAAAGTCCCCTCATTCAACACTCGACTCGAAGAAATGGCAAAGCTAACACGTGGCCTTAACATGGTCCATCACTCCCATTGATGGAAGCTCACATCTACCTCTAACTCCACATAAGAACCGAGAAGATGCCTACAAACCATACTAACCTACTTTCTTTTCATGAGTATGGATCCAATCCATAGAGGCTTGCTCTACCCTTTTTATAGGGTGGAGGTTCACCAAATAAAGAGAAATCTCCCGATAAAAGTAAACAGAGGTCTCATCTCCTTACAAAAGCATGTGGATGCTCCATCATGACAAAATAATTTAACAACCAGTTCCCACTAAAAGGAAGGAAAAATTTGATAAATAAAAAAGCAATCTTTAAAGATGGCCCACTAGAGGTCAAGAGATGGGAAAGAGAAGGTAATGGGATGGAGTTGCCGGTCAAATGCAACCACCTTTAGCAATCTCCTCAAAAACTTCGGAAACCCAACCCAATTGAACGATGTCCAATGGTCATTTTGGTATGCGAGGAACTCAAATTGGTCTAGTAAAAATGTATGAATCCAAGAAGATTGATTATGATAAATTGATTGTTTATATATAATGTTGTTAAATTATAAACCAATGCCTCCGAGATAAGAAGGTTTAGGTTTCTAGAGATGGCTTCGTACTCGCTAGCGTCAAGATCTACAAAATAGTATAGTGTAAATCATCCCTGAAATAAGTATTGGGGGTTATTCTCATAGGCAACAACAAGATCCATACTAATAAGAGGAGTAAAACTCAACTGAGGTAAGGATTTGATTGGATTAAACACAGTAGGGTCAGCATTAGCAAAGGCTTGTGTAGATTAACCAAAAAATTATAAGTTAGTCAATCAACATAATAATGACTTGCATGTGAGGCTATTCACTAAAATTGAAAGTGGATTAGCAATCGACAAATATTAATATGAACAATCTATAAAGTTCATAATTGAATAATGTAGAACTTTTTTTATTCAGTCAAATTGTGGGATTTAGCTCTAAGGTGGTTCATTATTTACTAGCAAAATGATCCATGGAAATTACAAAAATCATCGAGATGCAAGTTTACCCAGAGGTGGTAATCTAATTGAACGACTCAAATAATGTACACACAATATCTGTTAATTGATTAATAACCACAAACTCACTTTTGAGGTGAGTAACTATCAATGATAAAAGATCTATCCCAAGCATCACATAGAAAATATTAAAAAAAAATTTGCGAAAGACCTTTTATATATAGAAAGGTGATTAAAAGTTTATTCCTTTTTTCGACTAAAAAAAAAGAAAAATAAAAAATTTCTTAAGTACAGAGGATTGGTGTGTAGTCATGTGATTTTCATTGCTGAAACCATCCTTGACCTCTTGCTTAAAAGAATCTTTGACTTTGTCTGGAATAAGGGTTGCAAATTTGTGTGACATAGAAAACTTGGTTTCAATCAAGCCATGGTGTATAAGTCTTTTGACTGTGTAGTCCATGCCAAGTCTGAACTGCTTCCATGTGCTCTTCATTCAAAATTGACAAGGCAACCTACTCCTTTAATGACTTTCCCTCATTTAACAGATTATATTGCATCTCATTCAACTCCTTCAATTCGGTGGAAGAACTTTCATACTTATGCTTGAGGATATTCTTATCATCTTGAGCCCTTTTAAAGTTGGTTTCTAGCAAAGTGATTTTATTATGAGCCTTGGTCCAGAAGTTCCCCAAGTGTCTAATGCCAATCCATGAAGATGAGCAGCTTAGGCCACCATCATATGAAATCAAGTAGAGTGATTAAAGATCCACTTGTGGCTCATTTTCTTCAAGGCTCAGTAAAAGTTTTCCAACTAAGCCAACTCCACCAAGATTGGTGAGATTCCCTCTATCACTTCCGAGTTTGGGAACTAGTCCTTCAAAGTATCCACTAGGCAAAACTGATCATCAGTGCCAACCCATAGTCTGTCCTCCCCCTTTATTGGGCCCCATTGAAAGGGCTCCCTTCTTCTCTTAAGTGATGGGGGAGGAGGGATGTCCAGTACATCTATCAGTTGTTTTTCAGTCGAATAGACTGTATCTTTTTTATGGGATAGTGTGGATGCATAACCGGAAGATATTTATGTCTCTTGATTAGGAGCTGAATTAGATATGGAAGCAGGATTAGTGTGAGAAACTTTGCTCCTTTCCACTAATTCAATAAATGATGAATTAGCCGACTGTGAATCAAGATGAATGGCAGTAATTGGATGTGGATCAGACGGTTTCAAGATGAATGGCTGAGTGGTGCACGAAATAGAAATGTTGGGAGCCTCAGCTCCGTTGAAAACTCTTTCATCAAGTAGACTACTTTCCTCTATTTCCTCTTGCATCATTTGATTGAGATCAGACAACAATGATAGCTTTATCGGTCATCATATTTTGAACAATGAATGAGGTTTTAGCACAAAAAGTTACAAATTTTGCATCATTGGTGTTGGTCGTCATTGGTGCAACAACATTAGGAAGCTTACTCTCTTAAATACAACCTTTTATAAGATTAGTTGTCAGTGAAGGATGTTTTAGCTTTTATTGCTTTGTGACCATTTTTTCCTTCACCACCTTCACCCGAGTGACTTCAACGACACCATAATCTATCCTTACATGTTGAGCCATCTACCCTTTCATAATCTGGGTTACAGTTCTCTCAGTAGTTTACTGGGGTGCTAAGAGTTGGCGCCCATCCAACGTTTCCCCAGCCGCCGTAGTTCTTTTGGAAGAGATTTTGTCTTGTCCCTCGTTGTATCCACATGCATGGTTAGGATTCTCAGTAGCAAGAGCAGGAAATAAACACCAATTGTTTCCTCCAACTCTTTATCTTATTTATGACTCCAGGCAGTTGGAGTTTCTTCCAGGTAGAAAAGATGATGAAGAACTCCTTATTAATCTTGAATGAGTAAAAATGGCTAAACAGATTGTCCGACCAAGGGATCACATCTCGTCAGTAGAAAATAATAAAGGTCCAGATGGTAGCAATGGAGTTCATAAGTGCTTGTGCCATAATAATTCCATTCTTACTGAAAATGCTCCTTAACTCGAAGCATAGAGATAGTGAAAGGCTATGTTTGAACTTATCTTGGCTGAAGACCAGATTTGTAAAGACACTGTCATTCTGGTGCTTTGACTCCTACACCTTCTGAAGGATGAAGTTGTTTTAAATACATACAACCTTTCCATTTCCTTAACATTATCTGCGGATAGGATCTATACATTTGTAGCGGGGTAAAAGCCAAAGAGAGTGGGGGTGTACTTGGGAGACATCATGGCATGAAGCAAGAAAAAGATCAAAAGATGGAGAAAGGAAATAAGAGTTGGTAAATGAAAAGAAGGAAATCAAAAAGCATAAAGCGTAATAAGAAGCCTCATGCTCTATTTATAGAGAGAGAATGAAAATTGAGGTGTCTCGTCATGATAAGTATCACACCAAACTTCACTTCATATTAAATTAATTATTATTTTAATACAAATAACATGTTTATAGATTTAAAAGGAAAAATATTATAAAAGGATCATCCACCGCTTCAAAAGAGACATACTCCTTCAAGAGCATCATCCAGAAGACTAACTCTTCACCTAACAAAAAATGCTCTACCTAGTCGGCATCTTGATTGAATCTACTCGAAGCAGTTGACTCTTGGAGAGGCCCCAACTCAGGCCGCACATCACTCACTAAGCCTTGGATCAATACAACCTCCTCCTTTAGCCTAACAATGTCAGTTTCCTTATGCTTTAATATGGATACCTCTGCCTCTAGCTGCACACAGCAAACAAACCACTTCGGCGCAGACACTTTGGTATGATCACCTATCACTTTGGTGGAAGGGCAAGCCATCTCTAACATCTGACACTTAATCAAATTGGAAGACAACTGCTAAACTTTCAAATGTGCTTGGTAAAATCTTTTCACCTATCACTTTGGTGGAAGGGCAAGCCATCTCTGACATCTGACACTTAATCAAATTGGAAGACAACTACTAACCCTTCAAATGTGCTTGGTAAAATCTTCTAAAATGGTTAATTGATGGCCATAAAAGTTGTTTGGTCGTAGGAGGGTGAGCAGCGATCACTCCTAATCGTGCAGCCGTAGCAGTTTGGGCAAAAATATTAATGTTCTTAGATGGCCCATGACCCGACCCATAATTATGTAATTATTTAAGTCCAAAAAGAAGGCCAAAATGTTGTCCCAATATATATTTAGCGACTAGTGTGCAAAATAAATGTGTAATTTAGTTGATTAATGATTTACACACTAGGGGTACTACGCAAGTATATTTGTCGTTTCATATAATATAGAGTTTTCTTTAAAAAGATCTATTATTGAACCCACAGGAATAAAAGGATTTTACTATGCTAACTTTGAAATTTTTTTACTTAAACTGTAAACTAAATTTGCAAGAGAATAAAATTGAACTGTTTGTAAAAGGGTGTAACTAAAGTGGCTGCTTCTACTAAAAGTAAATGCAAAGTATCTAAATTAAAAAAAATGTAAAGAAGTACGATTATAATAAAAAGTATTTTTCCTTGCAAAAAGATTGTAAATCAGTGTAGAAATCAAATGATTAAAGATGAAAATGTGGTACTATGACAAATAGAAGTGTAACTATACATTACCCCTTCCGAGCATAAAGAAAAATGGCTAATCTAAAGTTAGTTCAAGCTTGTGTGGTAGTACTAAGTAGATTCTAGCCTCTCTCTTCTAGATTACCTACTATGTCCTCCCTATATGACCTATTAGAGACCCTTAGTTCCAACAAAAGACAAAATTGGTAAAGGATCTAGCCTGTCACCCTAGAAACACCAATTCTACGCCCATCAAAACTTATCTCCCTATCTATTTGATCTCCCCACTGGACTTGGTATCCCTTTCCTCTAAGATTTAGTGTGGTAGTTACTAATTGGTGAATCATAGCCCTCCCGAATCATTATGTTTCACAATGGGGTTTCTCAACAAATTTTAACATTACAAATGGCCAGTTTGCAAAGTAAATGAAGAATCGGTGAAAATATCATCACAAATTGTTTGAATAAAAGAAATCTTTAAAACAATCTAATCCCATACATCATTACTTTTCATTGCAATTAGAAATAAAAGAATACTACTAAAAAATCATGAGGATAACAAAACAAAACATCATGTATATAAAAACTAAGTTTACAAGACAAATCTTAAACAAAAGTACAAATACTTATCTCAAACTTCTCCCCAAGCAATTGTATGAAGTTTTCTGATAGAACTTGACTCCACAAGACTTAGGCAAGACTTCTACGATCACCACACTCCCACTATATTGCCCCTTCACCCCTATAATGGTCTTAACTACTAATTAAAATGATGTTTTTCTCCTTTCTTCTCTTCTAAACGTGTAGAAATGCCTTCTATATATAGATCTCTAAAAATAACCAAGGGTCACTTGAGGCACCTTTTCTAAATTCATCCAAATTCATTAAACATTGGAAAAACCATTTCCGATGGCTAAGCCCATAACCGTCGTGCCTAGGCAACGATCTTCTAGAACATCCTGGCTCCCAGGCGCCAAGTCAGCTTTTTTGCTTTAGCTTCAACTGACCCATTTTTTTTCTTTTTAATTTTCATTAAAGCATAATATCATTAAAAATAAGCATGAAATACATAGATAAAAAAGGTAATTTTAAGGCATGTCAATTCCCTAAAACTTTAACATTACTTGTCCTCAAGTAACCCTTGTACTATATAAAGTAAATATAATAACCTATGACAATGGGTTTTTGTTAAAGATTCTTATTGTTTTGTCCCATAATTGTGATAGTGAAACCTTTCGAAAAGTTTTAAATAAGTCAGGTTAAAACTAAAATATAACGACACCAGTAATGAAATTAGGAATTCTGATTTCCTATTCATTTCAAAAATAACTTTAATTTGTCACACTAAGGAATTTTAGAAGAATTAAGAGAAAAGAATTTTATGAGAACTCTACTATTGTAGGTACTAATACTTTTTTAATAAGTTTAGAAGTGTAAAAAAGTTCTTTCCTTTAAGATAATTCAAGTGAAGCCAATTTTAATTAGGCATCTCCTAGAGCTTCTCCCCACATATTTTTTTCATTAATTTTTTTTTTGTTTTTCTTTTTCTTTTGATTTTGCTTTACTTTTTCTTCTTAGTTCCATTTTCAACCTTTCTTTTCTTTTCCATCTCTTGTGAGGATTACTTTATTTTGATGGCCTTTTAATGATTTTGAACTTCAGTATCCTCTTCCTAAAGTTAAAAACTTCTCACATTTCTTTACTTAAAAATGAGTATTGGTGCAGTAATAATTTTTCATAGAGTCTCGAATTCTTTTTAGAAGTGTAGCTCTAAAATCCTTAATGTTTCAAAATATAAATTTTCTTACTCTGACTAGTAAAAGCATATTCCTATTCTTTTATACTAAATGTCTTAATTTTTAGAATTACCCTTTATCACTAAAAACTTTTACTTAAGTTTACTATAACATTTATATAATAAAAAATATAATTGTCTAAAGTTAAATCCACATACCACAGGTTATATTAAAATAATTTTGAAAATATAAAGTTTATTGAAGTCAAATAAATTTTAGGCTTAAAAACTTTTTCTCCCTCCCCCAAACTTGAATTTTAAAGTAGTGTAAAACATTAAAGTATAAAAAAATATGAAGAGAAAAAATTTATCATTTTTAAACACCGTACTAAAAATGTAAACAGTACAGGTACATGTAGTAACAGGCGTTGAGTTGTAGTACATATAAAAATCAATATGTATATAATAGAAAGTCCAACGTATATGACTACTCTAACACATAGGTAACATTAATATGAAAATAGAAAGTGCAACTAACTCATTCTTATATAAAGACATACAAGTAGTCCAACGTATATGACTACTCTAACACATAGGTAATATAAACTAAAGAAGAACAAAAGTAACATTAATATGAAAATAGAAAGTGCAACTAACTCATTCTTATATAAAGACATACAAGTAGTGTCTAAATAGAGAAAGTCTACATGAAAGATCTATAATAGAGAAAGAAACTCTCTCTAGTCATCCTCAACATCATCAGCATCATCATTAGGAATGTCCTCATCCATCGGCTTACAGCGTTCATATGGAGAAAATCTAGGGCAAGTTGGAAACTGAATTGAATGATCACCCTTTAAAAATTTCACTAATGATTCATCATAAGTCGCATAGTAGTCACTCTTCCTCTAAATGTATTGTTCTACATGATCATATTTGTCTTCCATATCTTGCATTTAACATTGTATTAAGAACAACTCAGATTGGTGTTCTGAATATCTCTCACTCATCACATCTCAAAAATCAGGAGGTGGAATAGAAGTACTGGAGAAAGAAGGTTCCAAAGTCTCATATTTTACTCCGGAGTCTTTAGAGATAGTAAACATAAGAGAAGGAATACCCAAACCTGTCAATGAACTGGATCTACCAGAGTTGTATATACCCTAGAATATAAGAGATCCAACATCAAAGGGCTTCATCTTCAGAATGTAGTATTTCAGAGTAGCTCTCTTACAAGTTTCCTTGCTCAAGTGGTTTGAGGGAATTAATCTAGCGGAAATAAAGTAGTGTCATGCCTTTGATGGGTCATTAGGAAAGGAAGAAGAAATGTTCACATTATGTTCTTTCCCGATCATCCAGACTCCACACCCATTAGTAAGGTACACTATAATTTCATCGAGCATAGTCTCAGTAGGCTCAAACTCTAAATAAAAGTAGTCCAAAGAAGGAGTTAAACCATATAACACATTTATCTGCTTGGGGGTACACACAAATCCTCTTCCTCTAACAAATACCTCATCCTTGGGAGCTTAAAATAAATTTGCATAAAATTCCCTCATGATAGAAATAACTGCTATGACAGTGAATTAGCAGAATACATCCCACTTGAGAACAGCAATCAGGTATTGCACTACTCCACCAGAACTTGAAAAAATCATCTACATAATTAATTTTCATGAGAATAACAAGTCATTGTATCTGTTCTGAGCCTTGCAATTCACGAATTTGGAGACATTAAAAGTTTCCTTCTCCTTACCTGCCTTAATTTTAGGAGCAATTCTTCAAATCTAAGAAAAATCCAAATAATTCATATCTATAAGTTTTAAAAGCTCCTAAAAGTATCTTCCAAGCAAATGAAGCTTTTATCCATGGATTTTCACCACAATATCTAAAATTTTACAATTTTCGGCCTTCAATCATTGTGGAATATATACATGGTGATACCAAAAAATTCTTATACCAAAATGAAGATCTAACCTGGAGAAGATGAAATCTAGCATTTTTGGCCTCTAAAAGATGGAGTCTTGAGCTATGGGGAGCCCTAGATGTGTCTTACAGGAACTAGAGAAAGAAGAAAAAGGAAGAAGATGAAAAATGGTGTTGGGTTGGTTTAAATCCCAATTTTTGCCCCATTTGGTCTGTTTGAAAAATGATGTCTCTATGCCAATTCTAGTGCCTAAGTGCAAGCCCAAATTTTTGGAGAATTTGTTTGTAAGTGTGGCACAACAAACTTAAGGCCTCCAAATCAAAATTTAACATTAATTTAACCACATTCTATTAATTTTCTATCCTCCCATAATCATACAACTCCTATTTACTCCATTGTAATTTCAAAACTCCTTTCATTCCAACATTCAAACATGCCAGAATTTTCACAAACTTATAACATTTTCATTGCCAACAAACAAGTTTTAATACAATGAACATATCAAAGCAATACAACATAACAAACCAATACCAATACAAACTAGAAACTTCATGTAGTACCGAACACACCCTTAAATAGAGGCGACACACTAATTGCAATCACACACAAATCTAACACATAAAATTCCAATGAAGCCCTTCCAAATATTAGTAATTGTTGACGCGATTATTCCCCACCTTTTTTATTGATAGGAAGTTGCAATCGTACATGTGATAGAAAGGAGCTTGAGGGTAATCTTCAGCAACATTATCACTGATCCACTTATTATTGTGATACATACTAACCTTAATATTTTGATAACATGCCATATGATTGAATTGGAGTTTATTCTAACACTAAAAAAGCTCATACTGGTGGTACATGTCACTTAGCTTATTGTGTAGAATTCCCATCTTCTCTTCAATCTTCTTCAGTTTGTCGATGATTTGATCCAAACACAGTGCTAGGAAGCCATTGAAGTAAGGTTGGGTGCGCCTTGGCACAACCTTTTTTTCACTTGCACCACCATTTTTTCTACTCTCATTTGTGCAAGATGTGTCAACTAAGCACTCAAATCATCTCCAATTCTTCTTCTCTCATGCTAAACATTGAAGGTCTGACTTCAAGGGACGAGTTATGGGGGCTTTTAATAGAAAAATTTGGGTTAAAAACATTGTGGGAAATTTTCTCCACAAAATATAACTGTGGGGCCTAAGCGCCGGATTCAGGCGCTTAGGCGCCAGATTTGGCGCCTATGCGCCAAAGCCTAGGTAAACACCCTTTTGCCTTGCGTCAAATATTTCACTTCCCAATCTCATTCAAATCATCAAACTAGTGTATTTGAGCCTCCTCACATTTAGTAGGTATCATTACTAAATCATATAGTCCATAACAACACAAATCATAAATCAATCCACACAGATAACTATGGGTTGCCTCCCACAAAGCACTTGATTTAACATCGTCAGCCCGACGTATCCAATGTTTTACTCTGGTTGACCTAACATCAGGATCTCTTCATGTAAAGGCTTGTTCCCACAAATGTATGGTTTCAGTTGATGTCTATCTACTTTAATTATTCATTCAATTTTTGGACCTTTAATATCTACAACACCAAAAGGATAGGCTTTTATCACAACAAATGGCTCCGACCACCTAACTTAAGTTTTCCAAGAAATAATTTTAATCGATTATCGTATAACACGACCTCTTGTCCAGGCTCAAAATATTTTCTTAAAATCTTTTAAACATGCTATTTTTTCATCTTTTCCTTATAAATTCTATCATTCTCATAAGATTCATTTCTAATTTTCTCATGCTTATTTAACTGCAACAATCATTTCTCACAAGCTTCTTTCATTTTATAATTAAATTCCTTTATCGCCAAATAAGCTTTATGTTCTAATTCAACTAGTAAGTGACAAGCCTTTCCAAATATGAGTCCTATATGAGTTTTATAAGCATTCATATAGGCCCATAATGTAGAATCAAGCTATGCAAGCCAATCATTCCTGTTTAGATTTACAGTCTTTTCCTAAATACTTTTGATTTCATGACTGGATACTTTTGCTAAACCACTTTTTTGAGTGTGATAGGCTGTGGAAATTCGATGATTAATTATATATTATCTCATTAATTTTTAAATCCTAAAGTTCTTAAAATGGCTTCCCCCATCTGTAATGGTCACTCCTAGCTTTCCAAATGTTTCAGCATCACAATGAGGTAAGGCAATAGCTTAAATCCAATTTGAAACATAATCCACAACTAATAAAATGTATAATTTCCAAGAAGAGTACAAATGTATAATTTCCAAGAAGATGGTACAAATGGTCTCATAAAATCTAAACCCCATACATCAAAAATTTCAAATTCAAAGGTAAAATTTAAGGACATTTCATTTATCTTAGAAATATTGCCTACTCTTTGACATCTATCACATGTGTTTACATAAGTATTAACATTCCTAAATAATGTAGGCCAATAGAATCCATATTGTAAAATCTTATATGCAGTTTTATCAACTCCAAAATGTCTTAAAAAATCATATTCATCAAATTTTTTAATGATTTCTTTGGTTTCTTTAAAAGGAACACATCTTCTGATCACTACATCCTTACATTTCCTATATAATTAAGGGTCATCCCAAAAGTATAATCTTGCATCGTTCATGAACTTTTCTTTTGGTGGATGTCTAATTTGTAGGGTAAAATATTACTAACAAAGAAGTTAACTATATCATCATACCATGGAATACATCACTCAAAAATAGAGTATAAATGTTCATCAGGAAAAATTTCATTTATGTTAATATCATTGATACTGTAGTTTTCCTATTCTAGTCTCGATAAATTATCAACAATTTGATTATTTGATCAACAATTCGATGATACCCTTCCTATCTACTATTTGAAAATCAAATTATTGCATCAAAAGGACCAATCTAATTAATCATGATTTCAAATCCTTCTTGAGCATCATATATTTAATAGCAAAATGATCAGTATGCACGATATATTTTGCCCCCAATGACATAAGGCCTAAATTTATCAAAAGCATATACTATCACTAATAATTCCTTTTCAGTCGTATTATAATTAATTTTGAGCTTCACTAAGTGTTTTACTTGCATCGTATAGAACTTTGAATATCTTATCATGTTTTTGCTCTAATACTTCCCTAATAACATAATCACTAGCATCAAAATTAATTTAAATGGTTTTTTCTAGTCAAGTGAACTAATATAAGGTGCGGTGTTTATTTTATCCTTTAATAAATTTAAAGCATTTAGGCATTCCTCTTTAAAATCAAAATTCATGTCTTTTTTTAATAGATGGCATGGACGCTTAACAATTTTTGAAAATTCTTTAATAAATCACCTGTAGATCCCAACATGTCCTACAATACTTCTTACTCCTCTCACCGACGTAGGATGTGGTAATTCAATTATAACTTGAATTTTGGTTAGATCTACTTCCATGCCATTTTTAGAAGTCTTATGTACTAACACAATTTCTCTTGCGAACATAAATTGACATTTTCCCTAATTGAGAACTAAATTGTTTCTTCACAGCATTTTAGAACCTTAGCTAAATGATCTAGACATGAATCAAAACAGGTTCAAAAAATTGATAAATTGTCCATGAAAACTTCAGTTCCTTTCTCAATTAAATCACAGAAAATAGACATCACGCCCCTTTGAAATGTAACAGGCGCATTAAATAAACCAAAAGGCATTCTTCTAAAAGAGAAAGCCCCATATAGACTAGTAAATGTTGTCTTTTCTTGATCCTCAGAAGCTATAGGTATTTGGTGATATCCAGAGTATCCATCAAAAAAGCAGAAATAGTGATGCCCTGCTAGCATGTCCGATATTTGGTCCAGAAAGGGTAGAGAAAAGTGATCCTTCCTAGTAGCAAGGTTTCATTTCCTATAATCAATACAAATGCAACACCTAATGACTTATCTTATTGGGATTAATTTTTTCCTTTTGTTTACAATTATATTCACTTCCCCTTTCTTAGGAGCATAATGAATATGCCTAAGCTAAACAATATCACTTTCTTAGGAGCATAATGAATATGCCTAAGCTAAACGATATCACAAATATGATAAATAATTCCAGCATCCAACCACTTTAAATTTTTTTTTTCATAACATCTTTCATGATTAGATTCAATCTCTTTTTATGTTCTGTCGTAGGTTTATGATCATCTTTCGTTAAAATTCTATGCATACAAATTGAAGGGCTAATTCCTTTTATATCAGCTAATGTCCAACCAAATGCTTTCTTATGATTTTCAAAGTGTCCATTAACCTTTCTTCTTGATCTTTAGTTAAACTTGAAGATATTATTGCAGGTAGTGTAGACGAATTCCCTCAATAAGCGTACTTTAAATGAGTAGGGAGCACTTTCATCTCAAGCTCAAGATGTTTTTCTATTGATGGAACCAGAGGTTTATTTTTTTCAGTAGTGTCCAAAATCTCAAAACATTCATGAATATAATTTGAATTCTCAGTATTTATCTCATCTGGTTTATCTTGAAAATTAATATTATTTTTATCCTCCATTTCTCATTGATTTAGTTTGACTTCATAGTTCTCTTTGAAATGGTTATTAATTAAATAATCAATAGTATCCATTCTATAACATTAATTATCTTTTTTAATAGTTAGATACTCTTTTGATTTTAGCACATTAAAAATAACTTCCTGGTCATTAACTCTCACAGTTAACTCTCCTTTTTTTACATCTATTATCGCTCGTCCAGTGGCTAGAAAAGGTCTTCCCAAGATGATAGGTATTTCTTTACTTCCTCCATATCCAAAAAAATTATATCCATAAGAATGATAAATTTATCCACTTTTACAAGTACATCTTCTATAAACCCATTAGGTTAAGTAATAGATCGATTGGCTAACTGAAGGGTTACAACTATAGGAGAAATATCTCCTAAGTTTTATAGAAAATGTCATGCAATTAATGCTAGCTCTTAAATCACATAAAGTTTTTCCATAAAATCTATCTCATATTACACGAGGTATAGTGAAGCTACCGGGATTCTTAAGTTTTTGAGGGAGTTTTTTTCTGAATTATTGCACTACATTCTTCACCTAGTGTGACATATTCATAATCTTCAAACTTCCAATTATTATTTAAAATTCTTTACATAGATTTAACATAACTTGACATCTGTTCCAAGGCTTCAGCAAAAGGAATTTTAATTGCAAGCTTTTTAAATATCTCAAAAAATCTTGAAAATTGTTGATCCAACATATGTTGTTTAAGTATTTGAGGAAATGTTGGTGTTGGTCTATCTAAATTTATCTTAGTTGGAGAAACAGGCTTATCTACTTCCTTAGGAACATTTTCATCATGTGTTTTAGTTTTTTTCTTCTTCTCCTCGACTTCAATCTCTTTTTGAATTCCAACATTTAATACATTTCCACTCCTGAGTTTAACAGCTTTAACTTGCTCTTGCTCCTTGTTTTTTTCCTTAGAATTTATTTCAAATTTAATAGGAAGCGTTCCCTGAGGCCTATTGCTATGTGCATTAACGATTTGTCCCAGTTGATTCTCAATATTTCTTATGCCAACACTTTGACTTTGTAATTGATTTCTCATATGTAACACCACATCTTCTATAGACAACTTCTTCTCCTTAAGTTGTTGGTTTTTTTGTAAATCCTAGAGGATAAGAAGTTCTATAGCAACTACTACCTTGGTTGTTCTAGTTTCATAATGGGTTTACTTGATTGATCCCCCATTGTTGATTTTCGCCACTCAAATTATTATTTCAATTAAAGTTAGGGTGATTTTTCCAACCTGGTTGTAATAGTTAGTATATGGATTATTTGATCTATTGTTAATTGCATTTTAAGTCTCTAATGATGGTTGAGAGTCAATCATCTGGCCTACTAAATTTTCTTCTATCACATGAGGTGTTTGAGAAAAGTTCATTCCAAATTGTTCTAACTTCCTAGATATTGCATCAACTAGAGATGCTAATATAGAAATTGCATCATTATCATGAATTCTGGCTACTTTCTTAGGATTTACCCTTTTAAAAAGCCATTGAAAATAGTTTGTAGCCATCTCTTCAATTAATGCATAAGCTTCATCAAAAGGCTTTGACATTATTGATCCTCCAGCAATAATATTAATAATAAATCTAATGGATCCTACTAACCCATTATAAAATGTTTGAATAATTAACCAGCCTTGCAAGGCATGATTTGAACACTTTTTATATTCTTTAAATTGTTCTCATGCTTTGTATATTGACTCACCTTCATAATGTGTAAAACTAGTAATATCATTTTTATGCTTAGTAATTTTTGAAGGTGGAAAATACTTAACCAAGAATTTTTGTGCTAACTCCCCCCAAGTTCTAATAGACCCGGATGCTAATGAATTTAACAACATCTTAGCTTTATCTCTTAAGGAAAAAGAAAAAAAGTTTAAGTCTAACAGTGTTTGTTGATACGCCATCATAATTAAAATAGCTCAAAGTTTTAAAAAGCTTGCAAGGTTTTAGTTTGGATCCTCAGATGGCGTTCTCCCAAACTGATTGGTTTGTACCATTTATGGAATAACAAGCTTATGTTCAAATGAGTTAGGCACTACAATAGAGGTTTGTATACTTAAGTAAATTTCATATGCTGTAAGGTTTGCATAGTCCCTTAAAGGTCTTCGTAAATCATGATGTTCATTTTCAATAGTTTTGTTATTTAAGGGATTTTGTGATGTGATTTCCATTTCTTAAAAGTTATGAAGTTCTTTTTGTTTTTGAATTTTTCTAATGGTTCATTGTAACTCAGAATCATAGGGCTCTAACCTTCAGATCAAAAACTATGCATGCACAATTAAAAATTAAAATATTAAAAATAAAACAAAAAACTTAAAAAATATATTTTTGTAATTTTTATTTTTCAATTTTTTGTAGAATTTTTGATTTTTCATACTTTTTATGTTTTATATTTATATATTTTTAGAAAATACTGATAAAAAAATAAAATACAGTTCTCCCAAAATAAATCTACAGACAAATAAAAAAAGATTTCTAAGTCTGAAAATTTTGTTATGTTCCCCGACAATGACGCCAAGAACTTGACCCAACATACAATTACTTAATTATTTAAGTCTGAAGAGATGGCCAAAATGTTGATCCAATTTATATTCAGCTAGTAGTGTGGAAAATAAATGTGTAATTAAATTGATTAATGCTTTACAAACTAGGGGTACTACGTAAATATACGTATCGTTTCAAGTAATATAGAATTTTAATTAAAAACCTCAGTATCGAACCCATAGAGAAGTATAAATTTTACTATGCAAACTTAAAAATATTTCTACTTAAACTATAAACTAAATCTGCGGAGAATAATATCAAATTATTTGTAAAACGGTCTAACTAAAGTGGATACTTCTACTAAAAGTAAATGCAAAGTATCTATATTAAAAATATGTAAGGAAGTATGATTATAATAAAAAGTCTTTCCCCTTGTAAAGAGATTGTAAATAAGTGCATAAATAACATGATTAAAAAAGAAATGAGGTATTTTGATAAATAGAAGTATACATATTCTTCACCTGCTCCGAGCATAAAGAACATTGACTGATCTAAAGTTAGTTCCACCTTGTGTGGTAGTGTTGACTAGACTCTAGCCTCTCACTTCTAGATTACACTCTGTGCCCTATTTATAGGACCTACCAAGGACTCTTAATTCCAACAATAACCCAATGGGTAAAGGATCTAGCCTTTCACCCTAAAATCACCAATTCTACACTCATCAAAACTTATCTCCATATCTATTCGCACTCCCCCTGAACTAGGCATCCCCTTCCTCTATGGTTTAGTATGGTACTCACTAGTTGGTGAATTAATATCCCTCCTAGGTCATTATGTTTTGCAACGGTTTTTAACATCACAAATGACCAGTTTGTAATGTAAATGAAGAACCGGTAAAAATACCTTCACAAATTATTTGAATAAGGGAAATCTTTAAAACATTCTAATCCCACACATCATCACTTCAAATTGCAAGGAAAAGTAATAGAAAACTACTCAGAATACATGGAGATATCAAAAGAAACATCATATATATAAAAACCAAGTTTACAAGATAAATCTTAAACAAAAGTACATAGACTTATCTCAAACTTCTCCCCACGCAATCCTCTAAAGTTTTCTGACACAATATGACTCCACAAGACTGAAACAAGACTCTACAATCAGCACACTCCCACTGTAGTGGCCGCCCACCCTTATAGTAGTAAAAAAAACTAACTAAAACAAAGTTTTTCTCCTTTCTTCCCTTCACAATGTGTAAAAATTTCTTTTATATATAGAGCTTTGAAAATAACCAAGGGTCACTTAAGGCACTTTTTCAAAATTCTTCCAAATTCATTGAATATTGGGCAAACCATTTCCAGTGCCTAGGCGCCCAACCTTCACGCCTAGGCATCGGCCTTCTAAAACAACCTGACACATAGGTACTAGGTCACCATTTTTTTATTTGTCTTCAATTGACCCATTTTTTCCTCCATTTTTGCTTATTTTTCTCTTAAAATTCATTTCTTGCACCTGAAATAAAAAAAAACACAAAATACCTATCATTAAAGTGCAATATCATTACTAATAACTCTAAAATACATAAATAAAAATAGGTAATTTTAAGGCGTGTCAGCCTACCATTCTTTTGACCCTCCGGGGCAATCAACTCATCTATATAAAAATGGTATTAAAGAATTAAGAAAAAAAATTGAAGTATTTTTGTTTCACATACCCTATAATCTGTTTATATTAGAAAGAGTCATGGAAAGTTCATCCACTCCTTGAGCTGGAGAACCCATACCTTTATTTGGCAAGGGATGCTAAAAAGGGGGGATGACCGAATTTCCATTCATTCCCTCCCGACCACCTTGGCGGGAAGATCAATTCATTGGCTTACATCATCAATCACACCAACACTCAGGCCAGAAGTCAGATGGGGGTCCACCATCAACGATTTCTGCAATGGTTGTGTATCAGGGCTGTCCAGAGAGGCAACTTCATAGCTGACTCAGATGCAGGTGCCTTTTGCCTATGTTTCCTTAAAACATTTCTCTTTATCACTCAGGCCAGAAGTCAGATGGGGGTCCACCATCAATGATTTCTTCAATGGCTGTGTATCAGGGCTGTCCAGAGAGGCAATTTCGTAGCGGACTCAGATGCAGGTGCCTTTTGCCTATGTTTCGTTAAAACATTTCTCTTTATGTTCTCCACTGTTGATGATGCATGAAGTACAAAGCCTTCCAATTCTAGATAGTGGACGTCCATATCCTTCTTGCTTCAGCCGCCGACAATTGTGTCGATCGAGAAATCTAAAGAGCAGATAAGGGAATGAAAGAATCAGTCTCAAACCCTATTTATAGAAGCCATTGAGCAAGGAAAAAAGGGATGATTGATTATTAAATTAATTTTCTCGATCTTTCTGTCCTTTACTTCTTAGTAATTTTCTTGTCCTTATCGTTGCTGCCGCCATCAAGGAGAATGAAAATAAAAAAAAATAATACTCATACTACAAAAATGTCAACACAAATCTTGAGGGGATAGAACAACCGAGAATAAGGGCATGCAAATGAAGTTGTAGACTAAAGGATTAAAACCTTATATACAATTAATTGCGTGATTTTATGGCAAAATTGACCGGCATGGAGCTTCCTCTGACGGAAGCATCCAAACGAAAGAACCCGAACAATTGAACATTTACTTCTAACAAATTAACGGATCTATCCTAGAGGTTTGTGGTGGGTCGACAGAGTTAGCTGACCCAAACAACAATCAGTTGGCATGGTAGGTCAACACGCACATTAGACAGTCTACCGACATCAGATTTTAACTTACATTACAATGTAAATTTGAATTCAACAAACACGTTGCTTCAATTCACATGACACTTATAGTAATTGTTTTTTTCCTTTTATATAACTGTATCTTGAGACATCTATAAATAGGAGGTCATGACATCAATGAATGACCTTCCCTTTGGATCCTCACACGGGAAATTCTTTGACTCTCTTCTCTCTCTTTCTCTTTCTCTCTCTCTCTCGCTCACTTCTCTCCTTACAAGCTCCAACACTTGGGGCATACGTCCAAAAAATTATTTAGAATTCAACACATGCACACACACACACACTCAATATATATATATATATATGATGTTGACCCCATGATCAAACTTTGGATCCTTCAAATCAGAACTAGTAAAGCCCTTAGGAGGTGGATTTGCGAAACTTTTGGCAATATTTTTACTGCTGTTAACACTCCTGAAAAAGAGGTGGAGCAATCACAGATGAAAGTCTTAAATGGGCTTGCTGAGGACAGGGATCTACTCACTGCACAAACTAAGCTTCTCACTACAGGGATCTACTCACTGCACAAACTAAGCTTCTCACTGCCATTGAATATCAAGAAATGTTCCTCAAACAGAAGGCCTCTCACAATATCTTCACTGATGGTGATAGGAAAATTAAGTTCTACCATGCTTATATCAAATATAGAAGGAAATGTAATACTATTCATTCTATGCATTCTAATGAGGGAATTTGGCTCAAGGATAGTGAATCAATTGCTAGAGATGTTATCTGTTATTATAAGCAATTGTTAAATCACATTGAAGACCATAGGTCACCTATTGACGGGACTCACTTCACTGTTGATAGACCATATATTATGGAACTCAAACTCACTGATCCTCCAACTGAGCAAGAGATTTTGTTGGCCATAAACTCCATAGATAGTTCCAAATCAACTGGCCCTGATGGTTACACTACTAATTTTTATAAGAAATCTTGGGATGTCATCAAGAAGGATGTTATAAATACTATTCAAGGATTTTTCCAAGGTAATAATCTTCCACGGTACTTAAGTGAATCTAGTCTTATTTTAATTCCCAAATTAGCTTTTTTAGAATAAATGGGATCACTTTAGACCTATTTGCCTCACCACTATCATCAGCAAGGTCATTAGCAAAATGATTGTAAAAAGGTTACAACTACATATGTACAGACTTATTTGTCCCAATCAGTCAGCCTTTGTCAAAGGAAGATATATATTTGATAATGTTCTTCCTTCATAAGAATTGGTTTTAAATTTGGATAAATCTTGTAGGGGGGCAACCTGATCTATAAACTTGATATCAGAAAGGCCTATGACTCTATCAGCTTGTCTTTTATTATGGAGATCATGTCTGCTAGAGGTTTTTCTGCTGAATTTTGCTCTCTTATAAACAAGTGGCTTGCTAATAATCATCACTCAATTCTTATTAATGGGCAGCTTAGGGGTTCATTTACTGCAACTAGAGGTCTGAAACAAGGGGATCCCCTTTCACCAACTATCTTCATATTGGCCATTGACTACATGTCCAGACTCCACAATCAAAACCTTTTCACTTGTAACTACTCTAGATATCACCATAGGTCTAGTTTAGCTATTTCCCACCTAATTTATGCTGATATCATGGTTTTCTCAAGCTCCCATAAGGCTGCTATTAAAAAGGTTTTCAAATGCCTCAATACTTTTCAAGATAACTCATGAATGTGCTTCAATCCCGACAAATGTCAACTGATATTTCACAAAAAATGCTTCTCCCAGCTGCAGGCTGTGGACATCTGAGTATACTGGGTTCTCTTGCACTCAACTTCCACTCAAATATTTTGGGGTCCTCCTTATTATGGGAAGAACTAAGCAGATTCAATTTGATGAGGTCCAAAATAAAATCATCTCATATATCTCATGTTGGACTAATTCCTTTTTATCTAATGGTGGTAGAATCACTTTACTTAAGAGCATCCTCACCACTTTCCTTTCCTATATCCACCAAATGACTAACATTAAGAAAAGTACTAAATTACAATTGGAAAGGCCATTCAATAGATTTCTATGGTCTGGGCAAAGACAACAGCTGCACTGGGCCTTTTAGCAGAAGGCAGCTAAACCTACCATTGCAGGTGGCATTGGCTTGAAAGGACTTCCAAAAATCTTTAATGTTAATCTATGCAAAATATGGACTAAATTTAGAGCTCAATCATCCTTGTAGGTAAAAATTTATGCTGGGAAAATATTGTAAAGATCAACAGCCCTCTCTTACTGTCAGGAAATTAAGAGATTCTAAATTATGGGTTAGTATGCTCAAGGTTAGAGACCAAGCTAAAAAATTTTTCCTTTAGGATTTGGGCAAAGGAGATGTTAATTTTTTGTTAGATCATTAGTATTTTGAGGATTGGCTCACTCCTATTCCCAACCCCCCCTGACACTCACATTCAAGTTGTTGATTGCTAAGAAAATGATCATTGGTCCCTCACCAAGCTAAGTTCACTGTTGCAGGAACCATCCATCACTCACATCTCCAAGCTAAATTTTGATAGGGGCAGACACTTATAGAATCATCTGGAAGGTTCATGCTAATCAAAGCCTCACCAAAGCCATTTATTCCAAACTATTCTCCTGGGATCAGATCTCTTGGGGCGAGGTTATCTGGAATAAATATCTTTAACCTTGTATGTCTTTCTTCAGCTAGAGAACTCTTCATAACCTTTTACCTACTGATGATATACTCAAAATGAAAGGTCCGAGGGGCCCTTCAATATGTCATTTGTTCCTGGATAAGAAGGAATCCATTTCTCATCTATTTTTTGAATGCAGATTCTCTCAGGATGTTTGGACAATACTATTTACACAGCTAGATCTGAGGTAGTCAAGCTTTCAGTGGGATCACTTATAGGGGTGCTGGCAAAGCTAGAACACTAAAAAATTTGTCTCAATTCCATTTTTAGTTGCTTGGTTTATTTGGATGGCCATAAATCTTGCTAAATATGAGGATAAGCTTTCTTCTGTTGTTGGGGTTGTCAGAAACTGCATGTCTTTTATCCAAAAACTGATAAAATACAAGCACTTCCTTAACATTTGCTTCTCTTCTCTTGGAATTTCATCCCATCGCCTTATTTGTAAAGTGTTTTGGAGGCCTCCCAGCCCATCTACCATCAAAATTAACACATATGGGAGTTTTTAAGATTATGGTGTTGGTGTTGGAGGAATCTTGAGAAACCACTTTAGGAAGAGTCTTCTATTCTTTCATGCACCTGGAAACTGAACTTATAGTAATGTATTGGGCCCTAATGCTTACAGTAAAGATGAATTCGACTCATCTATGGATTGAGGTGGACTCTATTGTACTAATTGAACTACTAGAACAAGAAGGACAATCTTCCTGGCAACATTCTTATTGAGCACTGAAAATTAAGTTGGTTAGATCCCAGACCACCACACAACTTTCATTCAATTACAGAGAAGGGAACAGACCTGCCAACTGGCTTGCTAGACATGGGCTAAATTCCAACTCCCTTTCTACCTCCTCTACCCCACCTCCCCCTCTCAATTTTTTTATTTCTGGGGACATTCTAGATGTCCCTCATTTCAGAATTGTAAATTGATTTTGTCCTTTTTGAGGATCCCCTAGGATCTTTGTTTTCTTTTTAGAGGGATCCTTGCTTTCTTTTCCATTTCTAGTTTGTACCCTTTTGCTACTATCAACATGTAGGGAGCAATAAGTAGCTCTTTCTTTCTTTATATATATATATATATA
>NW_018230663.1:0-9202 GCF_001263595.1 Phalaenopsis equestris | reverse complement strand
ATAAGATATAAGACTTTACAGGAATTATTAACTACTAATAACCTTTTCATAATTCCCAGCAACTTTGATGGTTGCTAACAATTCAACAAGACCAAGTGGATGAGATCACAAGTGAGTGAGTGTTCCATTTTATTTAACGGTGGTGGTGCTAAAGTCAATGGTTGATGTGGATAACACTTATCATGATATATCAATTCATTAACTACATTCTTAATGCTCAATTTTAATATCATTAGCTCTCGTAATAAGAATCTGGTGAATAATATATTGCAGCAAAGCTAAAGAGAAGAAGAATACTAATTAAATTTTTGTCTGAAGGCAAAAATTTGTTAATAATTTTCAAAAGAGTGGGGATAGAGCTGACAAGATGGCTGGAAGGGTAAAATGTATCCGACGTTGAATACGACCTCGTGCATGCTGACAAATCTATTCAGGCCTTTCTTTTTATTCAAATGACATTTTGGACATAAATAGAAAAGCAAAAGATTAATTAGAAACTGAGAATGATATCATGTTGTTTGACTATTGAACCATTTGCATTTCAATATTTTGCACGTCAGTTTTCGAATCACAAAGTTAGATTACAGAGTACGTCTTCCTTTTTTAGTCTTCGAAAATAATTATTTCTTAAAGCAGTTTGTTAAAAATCCAACGCACGTAAAGATAATCTAAAAATAATTGAGAAAGACAACAGGACTTTTTATATAAAAAATATTAGAAATGAAAAAAATTATGAGACCGGGCTTAGTGAATGTAAGCTATTATTAGTTTGTAAGTTCTCATAAGTGAGAAAAAAAGTGTTATAATGTAACACCAAGTACGACACTTGTTGGTGAACAGTGAATAAAAAAGTCGGGAGTGAGGAGAAACGAATCATATTCTGAATATATCAATTGTAAGTGATTGCCTTCGGGAGTTATCACAGGCTCTTCAATACAACATTTTTGGAACACATCTTTCCACAATATTCAAGATACTTGATTATCCAGTAATTGGGATACATTATTACCCGTAGTCGGGATACTTCGTTACATCATATTAAACAAACTTCATTATCTCGTAATCAATGTAGTTTGTTAAACCATATTCAGGATACTTCATTAGATATTATTTCAGATATGTCGTTACAAAACAATGTTTACCGACAATGACGAGCACGGAGCAGCCGACTAAGGTCGACGACAGTCATCAGGCACTGGTCAACTGTCATTGGCGACTACAAAGGCCGAAAGTTATATTCGGGTCTTCATTCATGAACAAGATTGAAATTTGTTCGTTCTTTAAAAACATTTTTCTAGGCCATTGTTGTTACGTCCAGGTTGGTATTGCCATTTCTTCTTAGTTTTTATTATCCAACATCGAAGTTCCTTTTAGGTTGTTTTTAAATTATTTTTTTAGTGGTTGTTGCCTAAAATTAGAGCCCCTTTTAAGTTATTGTTGCCTTAGTTTCTGGGTTATTATTACCCAATATCGAAGTCTCTTATAGGTTGTTATTATCTTACTTTATGAATTGTTGCCAAACATTAGAGTATCTTTTAGTCTATTTTTGCCTAACATCTTCATCCCTTTTAGGCTTTTGTTGCCTTACTTTTTGGGTTGTTGTTTCCTAACATTGGAGTCCCATTTACGCTGGTTTTGCTTTACTTTCTGGGGTAATGTTGCATTTTCTATAGCATGTTTTGTGTGTTGATTATTCTTCAAGATCCCAATGTCTAAGAAATCCCGTCCCCCAAAAAATATAAGTATCAAATACATGAGGAGGAGAAATCAACACTTATATAAGATGCTGTGATATTGTTTAGGCAAAAGATTTCAGTTACCAAAAGACATGGTGGTGATGTTGCCAACTCGAACTGATCAGGCATGTTCGCCTCCTTATAAATAAATTGCATTTTCTGAAGTAATTTAATGAGTCAGCTAGTCATTTCAATTAGTGTATGATTTGATAGATATTATAGAGGCTATCAATGTTCACATTTCTTAGTTCTCATTGTGTGTGATGATAATCATTATTAGGATGGTCTCTTCCTTTATAAAATTTGGTGTGGAGATTTTAGCCAGGATTGTCAGTTTTTTTTTTGAGATACACAGGGTTGTATATCTTTTAACAGTAAAGTACTGGGTGTTTTCACACGATGATTCCTACATGACCTTGTTATGTCAATTTTTATTTGTGAAGAACAACTGGAGAATTTGTGAAGGTTAGGGGAAACTGTAGGAGCTCCCTATTCATCTCAGATCTCGGTGGATGACAAACTACAAATGCTCAGATTTTATGTCCTCAATAATCGATAGTTTGAGGTACATTATATCAAAAACTTTGTGAATTAGAAATTTTTATTCAAAATAGGTGTTTCCATCCATCATGTATGGTCTTTTCTATGATGTTGAAGAAATGAACGAAGAAGAGCCTTCAACATGCCTTATTATTTCTTTAAAATGTCCCCAGTTGGATAGTGAGTGAAAGATTCTTCCTCTTAAGTAGAGTAAGTGGAGTGATGGAATGAAAACACCTCCAATTTGTCCTTTAAAAATGATAATTTAGAGAGTGTAAGAAAGCATGCATGTATTTGGTCCCAATTGATTGAAGAATGCATGAGTCTTTTTAGTATATGTCAATCTCTTCTTTGCTATGTTCCATTAATCTATCTAATATGAAATTGTATATTTTAGAAGGAAGAAAAGATGGAACCTGAAGTAGTTTCAATATTTCCTTTACAACGTGGAACATGAAAATTTTCAAGATTAAATTTCTCCAAGGCGTGTATAAAAAAATATACAATTTTAAGGCTAAATAAATTGGTGCCTAAGAAAATCAGCTGATGAAGTGTACAAATGAGATTTCTGCTATAATGACTTCCCTCTTGTTAAAGCATTAGGATCTTGAGAGAACTCAGACGGAGCTAGTGTAGTTACAAGTTAATCTTCATCAGAGAACAAGAGATTGAGGTCTAAGAAGAAAGTTGACATTACAGGAGTTTACTCGAAGGTAGTAGAGGACTTCAAGAAAGCAAATTATTTTGGGAGTTTCATTGAAAATCAAGTTTAGGCGGCTTGTGATCACATCTACAAAGTTGAAGTTAGGGGGCTATAGTGTGAAATCATTGAAGAAGGATTCATACAAGATTTCTTGATAGGGACTCGAGCAGTGCATCATTAAACTAAAGCTACTTCAGAGGGACTCACTCCCACTCAAGCCTTTGAAGATCCCCCTCATGCTCAGATCATGAAGAAGCTAAAAGTAACTTGTAGGAATGTATCCTCATGAGGATGAGGGGGACATTAGCACAGGTATTTTTTTTATTTATATGTTAATATGGATAGTTTTTTCTATGCATTTTGTGCTAGTGTGTCAATAAATAAAGATTTTTATTTCTTTGATATTTTTCTTACATTATGTTAGAATCTTTGTTTATGTTGTTGTTTCTCTGCTTAATTTATCTCTTTACACTTTTTGTGAGGTTCATTAATATGTTATTTATCTAAGGCTTTTCAAAGGTAACATTAATATGTTATTTATCTATCCCAATAGATAATTCCAAATCTGAAAAAAATTTGAAACTTCATCTTAAGGTGTATTATAGAAATCATAGTCCCAAAGATCATTCGGAGAGGTGTTCCAAAAGTGGCATTTTTTTTATTCAAAGTTGATAAAAATGAAGCGAATCATGTTAGTTGCCTATCGGGGGAATACTCCTAATGTGATTGGGAGAATAGTTATTTCCTCGACACTAACATGTTGGTTATCAAATTCATAAAGAAGATTGGAGGAAATTTATAATTTTTCTTAATCAGCAATAGACTTAGAAAACTTGAATAAAAAAAGAAATCAATAGAACTCTCTTTGTCAATTAAGAATCTATTCATGTTATAACAAGGTTTACCGATTCCAATGCTTATAATAAGAGGTTCTTAGAGATGAGTCTGAACCCTTTTAAGAGAATATTTATTAAATGTGATGGAGGGATTAATGCAAGTTTTATTTGATTAAATTTCTTCAAATGTAGAGATAATAACTTACTTGTATTATAATGGTCCTCTCTCGCTTTACTAACAACATAAAGATTCTCTCCCTTTTTCTTTTGAGCATATTTTCCCAAATTAGGGATCTTACTTTGAATGAATTAGCCTAATAAACATTGTTGGATTAGCCTTTCAATCTCCTATTTGAGTAAAAAATATGGTTCAGTATTATGACCATGGCATCAATGAAACTGATAATATTGTTCTTGATTTAGTTGTATTTGGCCTTAATAGATGCAGCCAATTAAGAGTTTTCTAATCCAAAATTTCCATCAAGATGTTCTCACAAGAAGTGCTAACCAGTGTGTACACTTCCTCTAGTTGAGATTCACATCTCTGTGGCTAAGGAGCAAATCATAGTTTACCAATGGCTTATACTTCAACTTGTTCATATCCTTGAGCAATATCTACAGGTCCTTCTTTAACGTTCCTCATTGCGGTTAAAATTGACTTTTAAGTTTATTAATAGCTTCATTAGTAATAATTTAGCTCTCATTACACAAGATGAGGTCAACATATGAACAAACTATCTATTGCAACAAAGATAAGAAGGAAGAATCAAGGTGTGGTCCCCATAAAAACACATCTCTAAGTAACTCTGGCTCAATTCTCAATATATGATGAGCTTTGATAGAGAATCTCAAGAAATATTCCCTCAATGAGTCCCCTTCACTTTGACAGAACTTAGAATGTGAAAGGAGTCTTTGATAATCCTTCTTTTTATTAGGAAAAAAATATTATGACTAACTCATCAAAGGTATGAATGCTCCCCGTAGAAGTGAATAAAATAAACTACGTGCTTAGCCTTTAAAAGTTGCAAAAAAAGTCATGATAAAGGAACTCATCTAAAGCTTCTTGTATATGCATAATGGTTCTATAATGATCAATGTGTTCAAATAAGTTAGATATCCATTTATAAACATCAACACATGAAGTCTTAAACTATGGAATAGAGTGTTGAAGGATGATCTGAGCTACATTGAAAATTTACTGCCACATAGAATCATAAGCAAAGAAATATGTAGATAAGATCACAAAGCACAAAAATTTTGCATGTTAAAGCATGCTAAATACCTAATTTTGATGGTAAACACATAATTTGCATGGTAGACTCAAAATTTGCATGTTAGACATAATTTTTATGATGAAAACTCAATTTTCTTGGTGAACACATAATTTGTGAATAATCACATAAACATATAGGTGCATGAAAATCTCACTCTCCTCCCTTATTTATTATTATTATTATTATTAGTATTGTTATTATTATTATGATTATTATTATTATTATTATCATTATTATTATTATTATTATTATTATTATTATTATTATTATTATTATTATTACGTAAGGCTTTAGGGAAAAGAAGCTAGGGTTAGGGTTCAAATTTGATAGGTGTTTTCGTGCTAGATTTAGTCAAGCCAGGGCGATGCGGGAAGATTTAGTGTGTTAATTTTGCAATTATTTTTCAATATTACAAAATAAATACGACAGATATAATAATAAGTATGCAATGTAATCCCGATAAAAATAAATTTTATAAAAATAGTTTATCTTTAAAATTCTTTTAAATTGCCAAATCCCTTTTTAAAAATAACGTAAGTATACGTATCGCTCAAGTAATAAAGGGCTCTAATGGAGTCTTAGATATCTATCCCACAGGGAAGTTGGAAATGCCTATAGATAGTTCTTAAGATTATAATTATAATTTAAACTAAAAAAAAAGTAAAGTGCGAAGTTTGAATATTAACTACTAAAGTGAATGTTTTTAAAATGCAGTTGAAAGACAAAGTTAACTAAACCAGAACCTAAACTTTGAAAAGTAAAATCACAAAAATTAAACGAAATTCTTTTTGACAGAAAGTTCAAATTTAAGAAAGCATCCTTTCCCTTACAACGAGCATATGGATTGTGAAGAAATTAAAGTCATTTGATAATATATATAAGAACTATTTTGTGTTAAATAAAAGCAATCCTATTATTTACCCTCTTTCAAGTGATATAAAAAACATTGACTAATAGAGTTTGGTCCCTAAATCTATGGTTAGGCTGGGAGTATACTGGCTGCCACTCAAGAGCTCCCACTAATCCCTCCGCTGAGGGCTAATAATCTTGCATTAGTTTTGAATCAACTGGACCAAATTGCGGATTTTAATGTGTCACCTTAAAATCTCCAATTTTGCATCCAATAAAGTATATTTCCCTATTTAATTGCACTCATGTCCATGGACGACATACTCTTCTATCCCAATAAAGTATATTTCCCTATTTATTTGCACTCATGTCCATTGGATGACATACTCTCCCATGAAATCAAATGTGATTCTCCCTATGTTGTAGAAATCATAGCCATTTCGAAACATATTTTTCTCAACACATTTTAACATTTTAATTTGCTATTTCAATTGGCCATATAAAAAAAAATGATAATTGGAGTTTAAAGCCATCACAAATTATTAACATTTAAAACCGTAGAAAACTAAATTACTTCTTCACAAAACCAATTTAACAAATCAAATCACATTATAGGGAGAAGCATAAAAAATACTACTCAGAATTCATGAGAAGGATACAACAAAACATGGATTTCATATAAAAAAGCAAGTTTACAAAACAAAAGAAATAAAAGAAACAACTTATCTCACAATCCTTCCCAAGCAAATTTCTAGAAGTTCTCTCCAAGCCTTTCTCTCTTTACAAGCACTCTAAATTCTCTCTTAGAAGTGTAACACCTTCTCTTTCTTCTTACAACCCTAGAAGAAAATCTCCAAGCCCTTGACTTTCTCTCTCTATCTCTTCCTCTTGCCTTTCACGCCAACCCCCCTTTCATGTCACACACAAACTCCTTGAAGTCTTCTTCTTTTATTTTGGGCTACCTGCTTTCAAAATGAATTCAAATTTCCCTCCAAAATTCCCTCTAAAAGTCAACTCTTTTGAATTCAAAAGATGTGTTATTTGATCCAAGAGACATATCCTTTCATAAAAGAACCTTTCAAAGTGTCCAGATGCATTGAATTACTATAAAAGTTGTTTAGAACAAGTGTCCATATGAAAATTTTAGTAAAATTTACCTCGAACAGCCTTAATTTGCAAAAAGTTGTGTGTGGCGCATCTGACGCCAAATCTGGAACATCATGTGCAAAGTCAAATGGTGCATCATGCACCAAGATGACACATCATGCGCCAGATCTCCAAATTTCATCTTTTTTGCTAATTTTTCTCAAATTGCATAAAAATTTTATACCTACAATAAAACACAAAATACCCTTCTTTAAAGTGCAATATCACAAAAAATAGGCATAAAATACATACTTAAAACATTATATTATTTTGGTGTATCAAAATCCCCCAAATTTAAATGTTACTTGTCCATAATTGACACTTTAATTACATAAAACATATGACTTAGGATAGAGACCAACTCATAACTTCTACAATTTAGTTTAATAAATAGAATAACAAAATTTAAGAAAAGCTTTTAATAACTTAAATTCAAACTCTAAGTCTAAGAGTACTTAGTAATCAATTTTAAGATTTTTAAGTCTCTACATTTTAAGAAGAATTGCAATTTATCATATTAAGGATATTTAGAACATTCATATGAAAAAGGACTTCATGAAAATTTTATTAGTAATACTACTAATACTCCAATGCAAGTTTAGAAAATGTAATAAAGGTCCTTCCTTAAGTTAACTCAAGTGAAGCCAATTTTTAATTAGGCCTCTCCTCAAGCTTCTCCTCGCTTATTTTTCTTTTCTTTCTACATTTTTCTCTTTTTTTTGTTCTTATTTTTCTTTTAGGATCTTTTCAATCCTTTGTTTTATTTTTTTCATGATGATTAGTATACTAGGATAACCTTTAATAGTTTTAAACTTTACTATCCTCTTCTTGGAGGCAAAACTCCTTACATTTCTTCATTTAATAAATTAATAACAGTTTATGATTTTTCATAAGTTTATGATTTTTCATAAAATTTTCATAAAATTTCATTCCTTTCTTCTTACATGAAACTCTAAAATTCTTAACACTTCAAAAACATAATTTTCTTTACTTTAAATAGAAAAACATAGTCTTATCCTATCATAAAAAATATCTTTAACTTTAGAATTGACCTTCATTATTAAAAACTTTTTATCTAAATTTACCATTATTATTATAAACATAAGTAAAGTCATTTAAAGTTTAATCTCAATATTCTAAGTCATGTTAAATTAATTTTAAAATTATAGTTAATTGAGGACAAATAAGATTTAGTTTATTTCTTTTCAAAAGAAATTTTTCTTCCCCCCAAACTTAGGTTTTTAAGTAATTTTAAAAATATTTTAGTACGAAATTTAGTAGGTGAATGAAAACAGTAAATGCATGAAAATAAAAACTGACCTGTAGATGATTTCTGATTATGAAACTGGGCTCTGGTATATTGCAGGTACTATCTTTAAGAACATACACACATGTTTTAAAGCATTAAAGGAAATATAATATATTCTAAAGAATTTGCTGAGAATTGAAAATATAAATAAAAACTGAAAGATACTTAAAATACAGAAAAAGTAAAAATCTACAGTTACTACCACAACACAAAATAAAATTCTTTACTACAAAAGTTCCAAAATAAAAGTAAATCACAACACAATCATAAATAACAAACAAAAATCAAAACAAATTAAACTATAATAATAAAAATATCATTCTTCATCACCTTCCTCATCATCATCATCTTCTTTTTCTTCCTCCTCATCTTCACATGAATAGGAGCATAAGGAGTGAAACTGGGGCAAGGAGGAAATTCCACATTGGGTTCACCCCTAAGATGTCTTACCATAGCATTCTCAAAATCTATATCATGTTGAACTCTCCTCTGCTGATATTCATTGTTATAAGTATTTCTTGCTCCAATCTCTCCAATCTGACCTTGTCGGCACTATTTTTGGTGTGGGGTTTGCCCGTAAGAAGCTGTCGGTCATCAGAATTGAAATCCTGTTGTCCGCTTCGGAAGGACGTTTTTTTAAAAAATTTTAGTTTTGAAAAGGATGAAGTCAAACTGACCCCATAATTTTCATAGTTTAAATGAAAGAGCGCTTTACCTCAAATCCTGTATCTATCCCGAAGGATGAACACAAGAATTGAGGGTGAGTTTCGATAGAATAAACTAGCGAAAGTTATGACATCCGTTTGGTC
>NW_018230662.1:477-763 GCF_001263595.1 Phalaenopsis equestris | reverse complement strand
TGTTATTAAGAACACTTAGCCAAATTTTAGTCCTGGTTGAACTTGTGGTGTTTTAAAGGATTTTGATTATGTTGATTTTTCTAATCCTTCTTTAATAAGTGGATTTCAACTTAAGTTCACCACTAAGTCTTTAAGATCTAAGTGAGTGTATTAAGCATGTGTATTGATTTTAAAACTTTAAGTGATCATTATCAAGATCATTTAAACATCATTTTGATTATCAAACAATGGTGTGAAATCATTGATTTCCAAAGTTATACCCCTAAATTCAAAAGTCATCTTATGC
>NW_018230662.1:0-280 GCF_001263595.1 Phalaenopsis equestris | reverse complement strand
AAAATTACAATTTTGCCCCTAAGGGTCTAAACTTTTATAATTTGTCAAATTAAAGTCAAATGACTTTGAAATTTTTATATAACCTTACTGATAAGTTAATTAAGATATGAGAGGAGAAAATATGAATTTTCACAACTTAATTTACTTCATATAATTATTTTTATGCAAAAATATGCATTTTCAAAGAAAATTCGAAAAGATGATCAGGACAATTCCTAATCAATTTAAATTCTTATGTAAGTTATCCCTAGACTAGAAAATCATTTGGCCAAAATTTCAT
>NW_018230661.1:683-1065 GCF_001263595.1 Phalaenopsis equestris | reverse complement strand
TCTCTCAAACTCTTATCTCTCTACTTCCTCTCTCTTTTCCTTTATCCCTCTCTCCTTCTCCCTCACTTCCTTTCCCTTTATCTCTCACTCTTTCTTTCTTAACCTCCCTCTTTCTCCCTCCCAACCTCTCTCTTACTCTCTTGCCCTCTATCTATCTATCTCTCTTTCTCTCACTTTTCTCTCACCTTTCTCATACTATCTTCTCTACGTCCCTTTATCTCTTTCATTCTCTTTAACTCTCTTGTCATTCTCTCTTGCTCTCTTCTACACTTTTTCTCTCACCCTTATTCTCTCTCATTCTCTCTCGTACTTTTTTTGTCACTCCCCCTCACACTCTTCCTCCTTCACCTTCTCTCCTAAAAGCTCCTTTTTTCTCTCTTTC
>NW_018230661.1:0-449 GCF_001263595.1 Phalaenopsis equestris | reverse complement strand
TGCTTTGCTCACTCACTCTCTCTCACTTTATCTTTCTCCCTCATGAGTACGCTTATGCTCTCTCTTTTCTACTCTCCCCAGCTCCCTATCACTCTCCCTCCACCTCTCTCTTACTCTTTCTCATCTCTTCCTCTTTCTCTCCCTCTCCGACCATCCCTCCCTCATGGTCTCTCTCTTATTTTATAACTTTCTTTCTATATCTCTATCTTGGGCTCTATCACTTTCACATTCCCTCTCCATCTATTTCCCTAATCTCTCTAGCTCCCTCCCTCTCCCCCTCTCACTTGCTCCTCTCCCCTTTCATTTTTCTCTCTCTTCTTGCTCTCTCCGTTCCTCTATCTCTCTCACTCATGTGCCCCTTCTCTCTCCCTCTCACCTTTCTCTCTATCCCGCTCCCTGTTTTGTACATCTCTCCTCACTAATTTTTGTTACTCTCTTTTATCTCGTTT
>NW_018230660.1:0-228 GCF_001263595.1 Phalaenopsis equestris | reverse complement strand
GTCAAATTAATTATACATATTAGACTTGGGCGTAGGCTCGCTGAATTTAGCGTGATCTGGGCTTATTCGGACTTTGACTTCTTAAAGCTGGCTCGAGCCAGACTAGACACGGATTCTATTTCAAAGTTTTCAGCCAGACCTGCCCACTAAATGCGTTGGGCCTGCCCGCGGGCCATCGTGACCTTTAGAAGAAAAGTAATTTTCATATCCAAAAATAAATAAATAATA
>NW_018230659.1:0-7682 GCF_001263595.1 Phalaenopsis equestris | reverse complement strand
ACCCAAGATTAATATCTCAAGTAGAATTGGATAGATATCCATTCTAAATGAACCATAGATCAATGAAATCCCCATTTTGGATTCCCATATATTGATCTTAGCTAGGGTATTGTGAAGATATTATGAAGGTATGGTGTACCTTAGCTCCAAATCAACACCCAAGGTTAATTCTAAGGTCAGGTAACCCTATAGTTCCCCCATAATGATCTTACCTTCTAAATATTAGAGGTTAGGACCAATATGTGGAGCTTCAAGTTGAGTAAAGAGAAGAGTTTTTAATTTCTAATGGTGAGGATACCTTTTCTAGTTTTAAGACTAGTCAATAGGAAAATCCTGACTAGTCAATAGGAAAGTCCTATGGCTAGACCTAGGCTACTAAAGAAGTTTCTAGACCTCAACCAAAAGTGATGTCAACAATATAAAAACTGCTTTAAATTCCTACTTATCTACACGATGCCAACGCATCCTCGGTAGCTCTAAACTTCACTCGCGACTCTCTTCCATTTGACGCTGCCTTTTGAGTCAGCAGCCATGCATCCCGCCTTTACCGATTCCTCATCCCTTCCAACATGATCACGACGTCCACCGAATACACGCGAAAAAGGATGACATCCGCTCATTGTCCCCATCAGACTCAACCCGAGAACCGTTTAACTTCTTGACCTAAGAACTTGCTTGATACTTAACCAAATCACATTGGTTTTGTTCATACACCTTCATTTAGGCCGGACAAACCAATCTATACAGTCACATGCATATGAAATACAAGTCTACTTCATAATTGATTAAACTAAGCCAAAAATTAGACATTTTGAGTTATACCTTTGCTCAAGTAGTGAGGCCTCAATTGGGTGATTTTAGAAGCTTCCTTGGAGACCCACGAACGTGCTCGAAGCATCACCTTTATCTAGTATAAGGTCTAGCTATGATTTTTCCCAACATATGGTAGGTTCTTGGTCTAGGTCTAGTGCAGAGGGCTCAAAGAATGGGGCTTTTGCTTGGGAACTTCTCCTTATGCTCTGGAAAAGCTCATAAGCAAATCAATTTAAAGATTGGTGGAGGTTGCCCTGGATTTAAAAGATAAAATTGGGACTGGACAGTGGGAATGGGTGGCTAAAGACAGTGGGATTGAACTGAGTGAGGTTAGGTTGGGTCTTAGAGTCCAAAAGATGGTTATGGTGGCCAGGTTGTACCATGTGGTTTGAGGTGAATTTGGAGTTTGGATTCAAAATCATGGTTTAGACTTGAACTTGTGTTCGGGCTTGGCTAGGGTTTGGATTGGTGTCAATTGTAAGTCCAAAATGGTTTATAAAATTGTCATGAGTAGTTTGGATAAATTGGGGTGACATGAAGTTCAATTTGGGGGATTTTGGATTTTGGGTCACAATTGGGGGTTGGTTTGAGTTAGGTTTTGGCTAGGCTTGGGTTCAGATCTAGACCAATTGAGGGTTCAATTTGGTCTATGGGAGTGTCATGAAGAGTTGGGATCTCAAATTGGGGAAATTGAATAGGTTAGGGAGTTCAATTTAGTGGAATTTAGGGGTAAAGCAAATTGGGGATTTTGGCTCAAAATTGAAATTAGGGTTTCGAGATTAGTTCAATTGGACTTGAAATTGATGTAGATTAGGATTATACATGTTGATAAATGATTTAGGTTTAAATTTGGGTGAGATTAAGGTGAATTTGATGGTAATTGGAATTGATTTGCATAATTTGAAGATTTGGGTTCAAATTTGGTATTTTTGTAAAAGTTGATCAATTTGGTCAAATTTGGAAAATTTTAGGCAATTGGGTAATGTGGGGAAGTTTAAAATAATTTTTGGAATCAAATTGGGTGAAATTAGGGTTGTGGCAAATTTGGATATTCTAGGGGTATTTTGGTAATTTTGAAAAATTTTGGTGGATTTGGGAATTTTTTGGTGAAAATGAGGAAATTGGGTGGTTAGGATTGGTTTAGGTGAAGTTTGGAATAAATTTTGAGATTTTGGCAAATTTTGGGAATTTTGGGTAAAATGGGGATTTTAGGTGGATTTAAGGTTCAGGGCGAAGAGCTTGCAACCCATAGAAAGCTTTCATATGTTGGTCCTAACCATTTTAACCAAAGGCTAAGAGCTTAGGTGAGCTTCCAATAGGAGCAGGGGGTTGAGTCAAGGGTAAGTGATTTCAAGTTTGTGTGTGCACAAGACCAACCTCTAGTCACCCAAGGTCAATGAGGTTGCCCTTATGGCTTAAAACTCCTATGGGGACTCAATTTGAACTTTCTCATTTTGATTTTAATCTTTTAAGTGCTAGAGGTTAAAATCGTACATGTGAAAGTTCAAAAACAGTAGAGCAGTGGCTAGAATTTCTTTAGGGTGGGTGTCATTACTAATCCTCTAAGATAGTAAACAGGAAAGCCCTATGACTAGATCTTAGGCTACTAAAGAGGAAATCTAAACCTCAACCAAAAGTGAGGTCAACAATTATGTAGGAATTTAATTTTTTTATAGGTGCATGCTCTTATGATTATTTATTCCATGGATAAGAAGTTCCACCAATTGTCTAATTCGATCTTTTCATTTGTGTTCTAGCAGTGGGATAAAATAGAGCTTCTAAATGATTTTTTATATTGTAAATATCATAATATCTCAAAAGTGTCTGTGTAGAATGTGTGGTGAGCACACAAGATCAATAATTAATAAGAAAGAGCACAAAATATAATCATCCAACATATATTAATAAATCATAATGGTAAGAAGGATATATAAATACATTATTGATGAAATTACAAATCTGTAAAGTCATATAGTCCATAATGCTAGGATTTCTTGATGATGAGGGCTAAGATATCGAAATAAAATATTAGTTTCGGACCTCCAAGTTAAGATAAGGACTTGACATATCACTAGGACATGTCCCTCTACTTAAATTTGACAAAAATCTAAGAAAGCATGACATATAGTTCTATAATTTTTCCTTAAAGAGAAAACAATCTAAACTCAATTTATTGCTTTGAAATAAAGATATCAAGCATGTCTGAAAATGCAGTATATGATTGATATTAATATAAATGAATCAATCTTATTTGGTAATCTTGTAGATGTAAGACATACAATTAATGCTTATTTGTGATTGTGAAATAAAGATTTCCTCAAATCTCATTTTATTTCAAGCCATCCATAAAAACCAAGTGATGATACAAGGAATTATTTCAGAATTTGTCTCTTTCCAAGCTTTCCAAGAGTCGAGAAAATTTGACCATCCAATATGAATTTGAATCTGTAAACGTGTAATAATCTCCCACCAAACATTCTGGGCAATCTGACAAGTGAAAAATAGATGTGATAGAGACTCCTCAACACATTGACAAAAGTTGCATCTTGAAGGACCTCTTAAGCCTTTTAATTTTAGAATGTCATCCATTGGAAGAATATTATGAAAACATCTCCAAGAAATTTAACCCAAATAGATTTACCCCACTCAATAAGAGGCCGCTGATAAGTTTGATAATAAGCATACTAGTAAATGAGAGATGATGAGGATTCTTAGTAATAATTTTTCCACTTGTTGAGGATTAATGGGAATATATTGTATCTCTTTCCTTATCATAATACCGATTAACTCCTCAATCCAATGATTTTTAATCAAACATTTATTTAGAGGTAAAGAAGATATATCCACTGAATTTTCAGCAAGTTTGCCATCAAGGAGCCAATTATCTAGCCAGAAATCAACTTTACCCTCTCCAACATCCCAAATAAAAAGATCTTTTGCTTTATCTTTGATTTTCAATAATTTAGTCCAAGTTCCTGAATCCCCTATTTTTTTCTGAATAAGATGGGGATGAGCATGCTTGCAGTATTTCAACCTCATACATTCAGCCCAAATATATACATACATATATATATATATATATATATTCGGCATGAAGGTTGGCGGCTGTCTCCCTGGATGCTCTGCTAGGGTTTCGGCAAAATGCTCCTACTTGATGTGGTAAAGGGTTTATTACTTGCTAATAACTGTCATCAACTGTTTTCTCTCATCTCTTTACTGGGCATAGCAGGTTTTTTCGACCCTTTAAGCTTTTACACCTTCCCGGGTTTTTCCATTTCAAACCTTTACTGTTCCATTGGCTGTTCCATAGTTTTGCCTTTGTTTGCTGTTTCTGTTGGGGTTGTTTCCTTTGACACCCCACTGGAGTTTTGGTTTATTAAGACTCATCTTCCTCTCTTTGTTAGCCTCTTTGCGGTTTCTCTTTCCTTGCTTGGCTGTTTGCTTGCTTCACTAGCTGTGAAGTTAGGTTCTTTGGCTGTTCTCTAACTTAGGCCTGCTTGGGGCTCCTTTGATTAGTTTTGTGATGGCTGACCCTATTCCCATTGACATCTCCACCAACATTCAGTGGGCCAAAGCCACTTTTGCTGACATTGTGGGGAAAGGCCAGGAAGCAGTGCAAAATCCTGATGATTTGGTCTTTCCTCAAGATTATCATGAGGGCCATGACCCCCTGTTTAAACCTATTAGCAAGAAAGGTGGGATTTTATGTTTAAGTAAGAATATATAGTTAAGTAAATTTGTTATCTAAATCTAGTTCTCCTTGTGGGTTTGATATTCGGGATTTAATCAGAAAGTTCTATATTATTTGATAATGATTCATATACTTGCGCAGTATCTCATATTAAAATATTATAATTGCATTCTTATTTGCTTCATAGTGAAAGATTTACATAACTTTTGCTTTGGATCAAGTTTTTGGTTTTGTTGCAAATTAAGAATAATTATTAAGGAAATTAATCATATAATCGCATACATCGCATTTTGCATCTATATATATAGAAAATTGGGATCATATATTAGTTTTGAATTTAGCATGAAAGTGCTTAGTTTTGATATTTTAGAAAAGTTATTAAACCTAATTTTTGAAATATTAAAATATAAGTGAATGAGGTGAGGGTTTCAAAAGAGTGTTCTAGTGCTAGTAAATACTCCCTCGAATTAGTTCAACAGAAATCTAGGTTTGAATGGGTGATTCATTTTATAGGTGGCAATCTAATACAACACCCTCCTTATTCCCTTCCTGATGCTTATGAATGTTAAGAAATAATACATGTTTAATCCCATAAATCAAGTAATTAGCCCAGAATTTTTTTCTCCCTAAATGATTGTACTAACCTGAAAGAAATATGAATATGCTCCTAAATCATTGTAGTTTAACCTTATATGTAGAAATTTATGCTTGTCTTAATTGATTAATGGAGCATAAGGCTCCTCCTCATACATGCATAATGATGCAGTCATTTGCAACTGAATTTAAATGTTGAGATTCTATAAGGGATGAATTGGGATATTTCCATGGTATGAAGCCGGTTTTAAAATCGATTTAAAGGACATGCAGAAACATAAGTACATATTTTAAATAGTTAAAAGATTTTAATCCTAAATTTTGATTTATCTTGAATATTTTATTTATAGAATTTTTTTATAGAAAATTTATATTTTAGGCTCCTTAATAAACCTAGGTTAAACTTTGTAAGAGCCCATACAAACCAGAAGCCAAGAAAGAGAAAAAGGAAACCACACTGCACAAATATAAACAAACTAAATAAAAGAATAAGAGGTTAGTACAATCATTTAGGGAAAGTGGGAAAGACGATCAAACTTTGCATATACATGTTCGGTCCTAATTCTATACATGAATGTAAATTCAGAATTAAGGTACATGACATGAGCTTCTGCTTCTGGTCCTCGTCATGTGGTTTAGTGCACCGTGAACCTTAGAATTCATGACCATACCTTTTTTCTTGTACAAAATCAATCCTAGAGACTATATCAAATACATGATAAATGAAAAAAGTACTCAACCTGCAGAAGAGTTAGCTCCAGTTATATCATGCAATCCATATGAGCCATGCCTTGCGTGAGGAGAGCATTAACAGTACCTGCAGAAAGTGTTAGTATTTAAATGTTTATTTGCTCCTCCATTTTCATTTATTTTAGGCATGACTCGCTATATAGAAAATCACCCCTAATATACTAGTGTGCAAGTCCACACCCAGTAAATACACAAAAGGCAATATAATTGAAAGATACAAGACTAGGGAAATCAAACCACCAGAGAACTATAGCCAGGCATAAAAAATACTACCTAACATCTTATCCATGTAATGAAAGTGTCCTAACACAACATATAAGTGTAGGTGTAGAGGTAAAGGCTACCATATGACTTTGATGGGGTTACCGACGCTAGCTCAGTCATAAAGATCTAAGGGATCTAATGTGTGTCACCAAAAAGGGTTTTGAAGATTTAGTTTTGCATATGATATAGTATTGTTGATTTCATATTTTTGAAAATAAAATAAGATATTAAATACAAACACATAGTATGCAAAGTAACATATTTTAGATTCTTTAGAACCTTAGCACAATCATACTTATGTTGATCCCAATGTAATAACTCACATTACTCGCTGAGATTTACCCGGTAGGCAATGCTCGTTAACACATCACAATCAACATAGGGTCACTCATCTAATGAGTCTAATTTACTATCAATCCGCACAAGGTAATGTTTGAGCAACCTTGAAACATAAACTAATCAGATGTGCACACATTGTGCAATCAATGAGTTCAGTGGCATTCAAGTGTGACCCAAATTGAGCACACAATGTGAATGACTTTGTAATGCCATAAGAGATGAGACAGTGTGCTCTCCATTTAGGAGATTCACACACAGACGGAATAGCATTGCTAGCTGCCACTCATCCAAAAATTTGTAAGTATTCAACCACACACATATGACATCATATGTATGTGGTAATACCACAAGTGTTGATGTTCAAAGAGACACCACATGCAAGCATATGTCAAAGACAAATTCAATTGTTCATGCAACGATTTTACTGCTCCAATAATCATTCCAAATATTATATTTTCATGCACATACAAGCACAATATTAAGAAATTAGCATGAACAAGTAAGAAATGCAAAGGCAAGTGCAAGCAACACAACATGCAATTAATTGGTTGATCGGGTATTAGTGGCGTGGACGAACAAACCAAATTGATTGGTTAATCAAACCTTGGCGTCTGATTGAAATTAATTGATTGTTATTGAGATCAGTCCTTGGTTCTCGATCAAACCAAATTGTTTGGTTTTATGATCGAGCCTTGGTGGCCGATGGAATTAAAGCGTGGTTTTGTGATCAGTCTTGGTGGCAGATTGAATCAAAGTGTAGTTTTGGGATCGACCTTGGTGGTAGATCAAACTTAAGTATGGTTTTGGGATTGGCCTTGATGGCTAATCAAAATGAAGTGTGGTTTTGTGATTAGCTTTGGTGGTCGATCGAACAAAAGTGGGTGGTTGATTGGATAATCATGGCCGATTGAACCAAAATGTTGTTTTTTGAATGGCCTAAGTGGTTAGTCAAACCAAATTGGGTGGTTGATCGGACCTTCATGGCTGATCAAACTACAGTGGATGGTTGATCGGGCCTTCATGGAGGATTAAACCAAAGTGGATGGCTGATTGAGCCTTCGTGGCCGATCAAACCAAATTAAATTGTTAATTGTACCTTCGGGGTCGATCAAACATAATTTAAATTGTTGATCAAACCTTCATGGTTGATCAAGCTACTTTGATCGATCGATCAAGCCAAGGCAACTGATCAAATCAAAGTGAACAATTGATCACACCTTTGTGGCCTATC
>NW_018230658.1:0-305 GCF_001263595.1 Phalaenopsis equestris | reverse complement strand
ATTGTAGTTTTAGCGCAAACACTAAAGCTAACAATGGGAAGTCTAAAGACCAGGTTAATAATTTTTTTTTAAAAATCTTCAAAATTTGCGTAGTATTAGTTTAATTTGCAAAATTAAAATATTTTAGGACCCAGTGCGGGTCCCACTTTACGCAACTCCTAGGTGGAACTGGTCCACCTACACACTTATTGGGAGTACGACCTCGTATAAAGATCAGAATATCCTTAATGGCATTCTGAATTACTCTGTCCCTGGATGGTTGAACAGATAATCCTGAAGGTCAAAAAAGTTGACCGTACTTTCCC
>NW_018230657.1:0-9536 GCF_001263595.1 Phalaenopsis equestris | reverse complement strand
TTTCTAGCAGGAGCGGAGAGGAAGGACGAGAGAGATGGAAGTTTCGGCGATCTCTGTAAACCGAGATCATGCCGTTGCCTTCCCAGCATGATGGCGATGGTATCGCGAAGGTTCGTTCGGATGCAGGCGAGGGTTTCGCAGGGGAGAGGGTCCCGGCCCCTTCGCTCCTCGTATTGGCCCCTCACTAATCTTTTTCTTTGGGCCAAGTTAAAGTATTCTTTGGGCAGAGGGAAAGGACGAGGTGGACTTGTGAGTTTAATTTGTTTTTTGTTTAAATTAAATTAATAACTTAATTGACTAATAATTAATAACTAATTTTATATTATCCAATTAATTATAATTGCATAAATTTATGTGTAATTATCTAATAGTTAAATGATGAATAAAATTTAATATTATTAAAAAAATTTATGTAATTATGAATTCATATAATCATTAATTAATTAATAATTAATTAATATTAAACTATTATTTAATAAGTATTTATTTACACAAAAATTCTTAATTATTAATAAACGTAAATGCATAATTTTATGTATTTTTAGGTTTTGGATAGTCATTTATATTTTTTTATTTATATTTATATTGTTTCCTCAGATAAAGCCGTCAAATAGTTTCTTAGGATTTACCAGGATGTACTTGCTAGCATACCAAACAGTTTTCAGGATCTAATCACCTCAAAATTTAATGAATCTGAAGTTACAGTATGTACTGAATTCAATTTAAACTAAATCCAATTTGCAACCAAACGACCCCCTAAAATTTAGGTCCAACCCAAATCAATTGACTAGTTTAAGAAAAACTTGGGGAAAAGAAAACAGAGCTGCTATATATTATCTCACGACTATTTCAAAGTTTAGATAGTTTGAACTATTCTGCTAGCAAAATTAATCATTCTAACATCATATTTATGCCAAATTTAATAGCCAGATAATTAAGAAAAATATTGTTTAATATTGATGATAATGCTCATGATTACTCCAAGAATTGAAGAATATTTTCAATTTCACGATTGAATAAAATCATCAACAAAAGAACAATGGTCGTGCAGGAATGAAATAAAATTTTAAAAGCATCAATCTTTCTAAGTTGATGGAGGATGGAAACTAAGGCTTTGTTTGACGCAGCTGCAGCTTCTTAGTTTTTCAGCTGCAGTTGCGCTGCCCTAAAAAGCTGCTGCGGGGAAGCAGCTGCGGGGAAACTGTCTGCCTGTTTGGTGCAGCTGTGTGAAACCCGCTGTCGGACAGTTGTTTTTGAAAAGATGACCATACTATCCATATTTAGTAAAACTGTTTAAAAGAAGACTGTAACAAACATATTTTGAAACTTCAGTGAGCACCGAAAGTGCTAACAATTTTTATTTAGGAATAAGAACACATATGCATTGCATTGATTACATGTCACAAATATTGGTATAACTAAATAGAAGTCACATGTAACTCAATAAAATGAGTTTGGATTAGAAAAATAAAATGCAATACTTACCCACATTACTAAGCTTTGATCGCCCTTAATGCCATCAGAGCTGATAGGTTCCCTTCATGAAATAAGTTCAAGAAGCAGAACACGAAAGGCATAAACATATGTTTTTGTACTGATCTGTCCAAACATAAAATATTGAGAAAGAATTTGAGGTGAATCACCTAATTGCATTGCTGCTCTTGGATTCCCCAAGGATTAAATATGAGGCGGAGCAAACTTTATAACCAAATCTATCTATACATAATGAAAAAGAAAATGAGTGCTAGGAAATTCAAGGGATAGAAACGATTCAGAGCATAAGGTTGTCAATTTGAAGAAAAAGACACTTGCTCTAGGTGGAAGAAACCTTCGTTTGCTTTGCGCATAGGCTCCAACTGGTCCAAGTATCGGTCCGCACCCAACCTGCAGCTTCTCAGTTTTTCAGCTGCAGCTACGCTGCCCCAGAAAGCTGCTGCGGGGAAGCTGTCATTCGTTAAGAATTGCTTCCTTAAGTTTCTCCTCTACCTGCTTTTCCCATCCAGCCAAATCGACACAATCGAGAGATCGACAGAGGTGATCGAGGCCGAGAGATGAAGGGGTGCGAGCTATGCGATCGGGCAGCGAGGATGTACTGCGAATCAGGGGAGTGAGACGACGAACTGCCGAACTGTCGGAGAAGAGGAACGAACAAAGAGAAGACGAACTAACGAACAAACAACGCGAACAAAAGGGCAACTATGTCAAAATGGAGTCGCCAAACGCGTGCCGCGGGGTCGATCATGTGACCCGCTTTTTGCAAAAATCCTCCCTACGGCAACCGCAAAGTTGATCTGCCGCACCCCCAAATAATAGATCTGAGCGGTGGAGTGCCGCGAAGCTGTCCAGCCATGCTCCCAAACGAAGCCTAAATGAAGCCTTAAAAAGCTTACATTTCAAAAAAACTGACAATCATGAAAGAAAAACTCAGATCTAAATTTTATAACAAGTTGGGAAGTTTTAATGAAATAAGTGAGAAAATAATTAAATTTGACTTGTTGCATGCTAGAACTCCAAATACATGGGCAGCAACGTCTGAGATCCCCATCACTCCCATCGCTGTCATATAAAAACTATGAATAACCTAATAAAGAAAAACATCCATTTTTAACCAAAAAAGTGATAGAGAACATCATCCTTTTAGCAAATCCCAGAAGGGAGGGAATGAAAAGGAATCAACAAAAAGAAAATGAATAGTGGAGAAGGAAGAACTCCTGGTTCTTTATTATGTTTGTGAGCTTGTTGCAACCTTCCTACACCAACCACTGTCGTGTTGCTTAGCAGTCTCGTGAAGACTTATGCCATCTCTTGAGAGAGCAAGAAAAAATTTTTATCACTAAAAACTCATACATTAATATATGTGTGTGGGCTACAAAATTGTGGGTCTTGGCCTCGCTCAAAATGGTGAGTGACTTTACTATATTGTGGTTAAATTTTTAGACTGCATATGAGATTATAGATAAGACACTACTACTCGGAGGTTTCTCTCTCACTTTATAGATTTCAAGGTTTGAGATTTCTTATAAGAGAATGCCCATAAGATAAATTACCCTGAGGTGTGTCAATTCAGGGTTGTTGGTTTGGTTCAGGTTCGACCTGAAATTGACATGACATTGACACGACTTGAATAGTTTTATCTTGATACTGGGCTTTTAAAAAAAAATCCTATATTACTTGAAACGATCGTATGCTTGCGTAATTCCCCTAGTGTCTAAACTATTTATCAAATTCTAAGTTTTATAATATATCTATTGTACACACTAGCCGCTAAAATATATTGGGTCAAGTTTTTTTGTCATCTTTTAGAAACTAAATAACTACATAATTGCGGGTCGGGTTAGTTCTTATCTAAAATTATGTCACTTACAACTTGATCTCCAGAAGATATACCCTTCATCGGCGTTAGATCCACAATAATCTTATCCCAACACAAAATTTAAACATTGAAGTCATCTATAAAATCAACATCTAATCAATAAAAAAGATTCATAAAATTTAAAAGTAGAAAGAACAAAAAATATATGCATAAAAAAAAACTCTTCAACAGAAAGGTGCAAATCAACAATAGACAGAAGAAGACAGTGTTCTAACCCTTCTAACATGCCAGAAAGGCGAGCCTACACCAGATCATTCAAGTCAAGTCGTGCTTTCCCAGGTAAGAAAGCCTCCGGTTCAACAAAGAACTTCCCTTCCATCAAGCTTTCCTTGTAAAAGGATGCCAAGAAACTATGTTCCACCTTAATGAGCTTATAGATGAATCCCCTCAAGAATTTCTTTCACGTTCAATATTTTTGCTTCCTTTTGAGGCCTTCTTTCAATATCAACTTAAACTCTTCATCCATTCACAAACGAGTTTCCTGCCCTCTTTGACGAAGAATCTCCTTCACATGGACGAGAGTAAATCTCATATCTTTCAGAAGAACTTTACTTTCTCTCAAAGGCAAAAATTGTCCGATGAAATGAACAAAGATCCACTATTGTTCCTATGTGACCTCATAAATAACCCCAATGAAGTGCAATTATTTAAGTTTGAATAAATACCATAGTTAAAACCCTTTATGACACTTAACTTCAGTAAACATTTTTTAAAACAATTTGTACGATCTTACAAGAAAAACATCCTGATGTAGAATGTGTTTGAACTCGCTTCTTCAAAGCATAATCACCTAAGCAAATTTGAGTAGTACTCTCACCAGACCTCAATAGGTAGAATGGGTAAATCTGAATAGATGCTTCCCACAAGTGAGCCAAGGTACCCGAGGAAAGAGCAGATTTCAATTAATAACATAAATCCAGATATAATATCTATCGAAGAATCATAGAATGTCCCCGGGCGAAGGTTGGTTCTAAAATGTTATTGAAAATAAAGAAATCCAATTCCTCACAAAACAAACTTATGAGCTCCTAAGGATAAAAGAATTCAATCCTAAGATAAGCCTCATCATCGCCTCAAATGTATCAAAGAAGTAAAATGATCTTCATCCTCACATTCTTTTTGCAAATATCTGATCGAAGAGATGAGAGAATCAAAGAACTAAATGTATACAAAAATACAAATATACAAAATTTTTGATAAATATCTTTTACTAAATCAAGCCTATTGTCGAAGTGGTTGAATCAATCATATTTGTCGAAGAAGTTGAATCAAGCGCACCTACTGAAGTGGCTGAATCGAGCACACCTATCAAACTGACTTAATCGAGCCCACTTATCGAAATGGATGAACCAAGCTCACTTATCGATCCAAACATTTTCAAATTCCTCAAAGGGATAACCTAGCTCACCTACTCAAGGGCAACTATCAGAGGAAGCTTTCATGACTAATAAGAAGTAATTATGACCAATAAGGACATTCATTAATCTCTTATTAAAGACAACACCTAATATTACACTGATTTCAAATATTTTATTAAATTTCTCTCTTATGTATAAAATTAGAGAGGAAAGGATAGGGAGGGGATCTCCTCTTCTCTTTGGATCCTTCTTCTTTCCTCTCTCTGTGGAGATCATTTTTCATCTTCATTTTCTTTTTTTCTATCTCCGAAATCCTATAACTTACGGAAACTCAAATGAGCCGCCTCTCTCTGACTTATCGGAGATTGGAATTTAATATATTTCCTATAGTTCCCTGAAAAGACACCTCCGTCTGTCTTTCCCATCATTATATCTACAATAAAAGGTTTTTTTACCGGGTTATATGTACTCACAAACGATACGAGACCCTATGCCTCAAAATGATTCAACACTCTAGATTAAAATTTACTTATTATGATATATACAAAATCAAATCTCACTTTTATTTTAGTTGTAGAGTCGTTCAACTATTTCACTTGCACTTGTTGCATCCAATTTTTTTCATGAAAGCATACACATGCCTAAAACTAGTGAACGCGACAAAGTTTAAAAGAATCTATGGCATTAAATCTCAATATCAGCGACCTATCTAAGAAAAAAAGAGTGTCCTTAATATTAACTCCTCATCTTTATATAGAGATTTTTTTTTTATGTCCTTAATATTAACTCCTCATCTTTATATAGAGAGTTTTTTTATTAAAAATAAACATGAGTAGGGGTGTAGACAAACAGAACATGAGCGAGCCCAGAGCTTGTTTGTGTTTGACTCGTTCGAAATTTTTAATATTGAAAATGAGCTCGTGTTCAAAATGGCTTGTGAATAACCCTATTCCTATTTGGCTTGATTTAACTTCGAATTTGTTCTTATTAGCTCGTTTGACTCAAAGTTGAGCTACATATGGTATGATTTTTATTATAAAATGTTTTCTAAAAAATAGGAGGTGGAAATAGTTGAATCAACTCTCTGTCTTTATAATTCTTAAATCCAAGAAAGAAGATTCTCTATTTTTAAGTACATATACATATACATGCTACCAAAGTCCTATTTATTTACATATCTGACACCTAAACTTTATTTTTTTTTTAAATGTGTGTTTTTAAATAATTTTTAAAATAAAAAATCAATATTTTCAATACATATAGAAATTTAATATAAAAACTATATAGATAAATATTATTATTTAACTATTTAAGCCAGAAAATATAAATAAACAAATATTTGTTAGTGTTCAATTTGTTTATTAATCAAACTAAAAAAAACTATTTATATTTGACTCAATTGCTTAAAGTACGAATCAAACTCAAATTATTTAGGTGCCCAACATAAATTATTCGTGAATAATGATTTTTTGTGACACCCTCTGAACGGTCAGCAAGCAATCTCCTTTCGTCGTCGACATTTTCCATGACCTCTTCTATGCATCCTCGCAGTCTTCTTCTGCCCTACAAAATCTCACCTCCAACCCTGCCACCACCCTCTCTTTCTCGCTCCTACTTTCAATGGCCGAAGCGCCTCCGTCCTCCATCGCCGGCACTTTTTCGCCCCCATTACACCTATCGCCGCCTCCTTACTCACGCCATCAATCTTCCGGCAGAAAATCCCGGCGATCCCACCGAAAGGCTTAACCTTGACAGCATCGTCAGTCATGCACACAAGCTGTTTGACGATTTGCCTCAACCGGTAAAGAAGTTCCCCTGGGCCAAAGCGCTGGAGAGCTTCTTCCGCCTCGTGTTCGAGCTTGCCTGCACGGTGGCTAGGTACCTCTCCATGCCAGTACTGGCTGTCTCCTCTTTGAGCGAGATGTCCTACTGTGGTCACGAAAAGAAGCTGGCCTTAATGCCGTTCCCGTTTCTTATTGGGTTTGCTCTTGCTGGTGTGCTTTCCGACACTGCAATTGAGCTCTCAGTTGGCCTCAAGGTTTGTTCAATATCTGGTGCTGTTTACAATTTTGCTTTTCGATGCTACCTATTGATTTGCTGGATAATGTTGTAGGAAGGAGACCTCCCCTGGCATTTGCTTATGGTTGCGACCTTCTTCTTGTTGCTTAAACTACCTGGCCCGTATTACCCTTATTGGGGCAGATTGCTTGTTCCTCACTTCGCGAATGGTGGATTGTGGAGGACGTTATGGCTTATTTTTTTGTGGTATAGAAGGGCTGGGAGAACTGGAGTTCAAACTGTGCCTTCTGGTCGTGATGGCAGCTCTTGAGAATAAAATTCCAGACTTTGTAGGTAAAAGGCTACATTTTGAGTCGATAGAAGGGCTGGGAGAACTGGAGTTCAAACTGTGCTTTCTGGTCGTGATGGCAGCTCGTGAGAATAAAATTCCGGACTTTGTAGGTAAAAGTCTACATTTTGAGTCGCTTCAAAGAAGTCTTGACAAGTTTTTGTTCACTCTGCGTGCTTCAGGATGGAGTTTAGAATTGCTTTGCCATGACATGCTATTATGAGAGAGTAATATGAGATCAAAATCTTTTTTCTTTCTTAAATTTTTTTCAGATCTTTAATAGTATGTTCTAACATGATAGTTGTAACGTTTAACTCATATTACTCTTTTTTATAGAGATCTTTTCTTGAACTCATAAATATTTTTTGCTTTGCATTATGTTGTATGATATTATCTCATGGAAGGCGCACCAACAAGATGCAAATTATTTAACAAATCTGGAAATTTTATGTTTAACAGTTTATCATACGTGTTATTTTTAATCATGAGGATAATGAACCATTGGAAAGTAGAACAACTAAAGCATCTTTTGTGAGTGTATGTGTTATCATTATTGATTTAGTGTGGCATTGTAGCCAGTTGTGCTGTTTCAGATCTATTAGGTAAAAGTCGCTCTGTGATATTGTCTGTAATGTTCTTAGCTGCATTCATTGATATTTCCATGTCAGCCATCAACCATCATTGTTTATGGTGGAGGTTATTGCCTTCAACTTTTTGTTTGGTATAACCATGAAGCTGAAAGCATGAGAAGAATACTATTTATTCTAATTTGAATTAATATTTAATAGGAACTAGTTCTGTGTTGCTATGTGGCTCCATGAATTAGAAAAGCTATTATGCTGACATTGCATAGGATATAAAGTTAGTGTTGATTCATCCTGGAAGATATCATTTTGGGTTGCACTCTCAGTTGGAGTATGAACTGATTGTTCTTATGATATAAGGAAGAACGAAGTCATTTTTTATTTTTTGTAGAGTAAGCATGTATTGGGAATTTATTTATCTTGGGCATCCTCTATATTCCTAGTACTAGGTTTTTTTCAGCAGGTTTGCATCTATGCAATAAAGCAAAACTAGGTCATATCATTGGAAACCACCTTTTGGTTCCTTCGTTCTCTATGGTGATTAAGCATCTTTCCTTGTTTTTTCAACATTAGAGTTAGGTGTTGGACTTTGATGGGTTGAAATGGACACGAGATCGTTGATAAGGTTTGAGGCATGCACAACTAAGAAGGAAAAGAAGTTTAGAAAGTAGAAGGAAGATGGAAAGAGACGAAGCGGCCGAATGATATTGAAAAAAGTTAGAGAGGTGGGAGGCCTCATCTTAGGCGTGGAATCTATTTACTATATTTGGCTTAATTTTGTTTAAGTGGTTTGATTATGTTTATTTAGTTTTGTTACTCAAAGAAATCTTAAAATCCCTTTGAATTTGTAAGGCCTCTATTTTGAAATTTATGTTATTTAAAGATTAGTTGGTTGTAGTTTGGGCTTCAACCTTGTTGTTGGGATTGACGTTCTTTCAATAATTGTTTGTTAGTTTCTGTTGTTTTTTGAGATTGAGCGTTTGTAGTCACAGGGGCGGAATTAACTTTATTTTTCAGGATGAGCAAAATCATCAAATGTTTAATTGTTTTTAGGCATTGAACAAGAAAATGTATTCAGTAAGGCAAAATTATTAAATCGCCTGCTCTATGTAATAAAAAATTATTAAGTTTTATTGCAAATATAGAAAAATCTCAAGTTTCATGGTGGACAGTTGCTGACCTTAGACATAACCTGAGTCCACTCCTACTTGTAGATCCTAGTAGTTGACCGCTAGAGACTTGTTGGAGCGAGCTTTTAGAAGATCACTAGACCTCAAGATCTTTTTTGTAGCTCCCTTGAAACCTTTTGAAAATTTAGTTTGCCGTCAACCGTGACTTTTTGGAGCCACATGCACTCCTACAACTTTATATTGATTTCATTTGTTACATTTTCTGCACAAAAGATGAAGCCTTTGCTTTTAGGGGGGTTTATGCAGTTTATGATATGTGTCGATTTCTAAACAAAACTTAACAATATAAAATTTTGCTAATTTCAACATTTTCGCAATGCAAGTGTGATGAGCAAGTAATCTAATGAAGCCCAACGATAAAACTATACATTCGCTCTTCTGCTGATACATCCTGTACAACATTAATTAGAAACTGTTACGATGCTCTTCAGATGAGCCCATTGGATGAATCACTCAAGTTCTGCTTGGTTTGATTGGTTCTTGAAAATTAATATACCCATTTCACATTAGTATTACCTATTTCGAACTAGAATAGTAAGTGATAATGATATTTTTTTTTGTTTTGCTTGATTTTATTCATATATTACGTTTGAAACCATGATTGCTATCATCTAACTAATCATAGAAAGGACTGTATAACTTTGTGAGTGCTCTTCAGCTGCTTTAGACTTTTCCTCTTGAGGA
>NW_018230656.1:0-376 GCF_001263595.1 Phalaenopsis equestris | reverse complement strand
CCTTCTTTCATGTGAGGGGTGAGGCTCTATTTATACTGTTTTTGAGTGCAATTAATGCACAAATATGAACCATTTTGATCGGACGGTCCGGAGAGCTTCTCTTGATCAGATGATGTTTGATGAATATTTGAGTGTCTTAACGATGTTGGAATTGACCAATCTTGGGCTCATTGGATTTGTCTTGTCGAGATGCTCGATTCGACTATGAACTCGCTAGATTCGACATCCGTTTAACCTTTCAAATGCCTCCGAAAATCCTCCGAGTGTGGTTTAATGATTTGATCTGGGTTTGATTTGACTCAGATTTGACTGACTTTTATATCATTAAGTTCGTCTCATTAAGCTGATCAGTTTGACTATAAGTTTGCTGAAATCG
>NW_018230655.1:0-373 GCF_001263595.1 Phalaenopsis equestris | reverse complement strand
AGAATTTTCACAGGATAATGTTTAATTTCAAGTTATGCATTTACCATCATTGTTGAAATCAGAATGAAAGCAAAAAAGCAAATATGCAATACATATCACATAAGAAAGATACAAATCAAATTGTAGCAAAAATATCAATATTCAATCCTGCTTTCAACATTTGGGCCTTCCCTCTCTTCTTATATTGTAAGCTTGAGTATTCAACTCAAAGGGACATGCTACATACTTAATAGTGGTAATCATAAAAGACAAGAACATGAGCTTGCCGCGTAATTATTCCCATCATCAAAGAGAAAAGAGCCACAGCTTTTTAAGACTACCTGATTAAAATATTGGCTATAATCAGTCTAACAATAATATTTCAATAATTGTT
>NW_018230654.1:9863-15706 GCF_001263595.1 Phalaenopsis equestris | reverse complement strand
CAATCTTCATCACAGCATGCTCAGAAACAGAATACCCAGTTCAACCAGCGACTGCCTCAAGGACGATCATCCCGAACAAAAATTGAATAGGGAATAAGAGAATATCTCTAGCAGAACAACATAAAATGGTGTATTCCTTCAAAGATGAAGCAATATCCAAAATGTTCAAAAATTTGATGAATAAACCTAAATTTAGACTACCAGATCCAAAGAAACCCGAAGAGGACGATAAAAAGGATGAACCAAATTATTGCTCATACCACAAGTTGCTTGGGCACACTATAGAAGAATGTTTCATCTTCAAAGATTGGCTCAAGAAAAATCTTAAAGAAGGAAATATAATAAACCCAAAAGAATATTTAAAAAAAATTGAAAGAGGTTCTATAAATATGATTTCGACCAAGCCAATCACTTTGATAGTTTTGTATTAGAGAAATTTGGATGGAGCACAGTTTGGAGCAAATCATCCAAGAAGGTACTGGACAAGATTCATACCACTTCAGTGCAGGAAACCATCCAGAGTCTATAGCCTGCCTAGCCCAAGTTAGAGATTTCACTAGAGAAATCGCCGCAGAATGAAGGCCGATAGCATGAGGGGTAGGATAGTCTCTGTTAGATTGGTTGTCTTGGATTTAAGGAAGAAAATTCTTAAACCCCTGACCATTTATGATAAACTCTTTGCCACACTAGGGCATTAAAAAAATGTTTATGATTTGACTACGTTCTAATTGTCTCTAGTGATAACGTAACTGACTTTGACCAATCTAACTCCGATCTCGATTCTTAAACTGATCCTCAAATCATATTTAAGCCCGATGAACATGCTAATAAGAACTAAGAAGATATCAACAACATCGATCATGAGAGCGCTAAGAGTGAGGAACCAGTTCTTAAGTACCACGGTGCCACTTACCATCAACTTGGATTTCTCTGATGTAGAAGAGACACCATAAGTTTTGAAAACAATCATAAGAAGAAGAAGAAGAAGAGATCACAGATGTTAACTTGAGAAGTGGGAAGGTATTACCCTCGAGAACAACTCCAATGGATAAAGGAAAATAAATACTCACTCGAGAAAAGCCACCACCACCTCCACAAGTTGAGGAGACACAACCAAGTAAAGATTGGAGGATTGTATAAAGTGGATTATAATGTACTAGCTCATCTTAGAAGGTTGTCGGTCAAACTAAGCATCGTTGACACGCTGATCTTGTCAAAGGAGATGAGAGATTCTCTGGTTAGTATTTTACTTGATCCAAAGCTTTGCTTAGCTCAACTGGCTAGCACAACCTCAGATGAAGTTTGTTCATTAAAGGAACAACATGGGATAATGATACACCAAAATAATATAATATTTTAAGTACATAGCTCATTCTTAATTTTGATGATATTGCACTTTAAAGTAGGGTATTTTTATTTTTTGTGGTAGGTATATCATTTTTAGGTATATGGAGCAAAAATGGCAAAAAGGACAAAATTTGGAGCCAAAACAATGAATTTTGGAATTCTGGCGAATGATGCACCGAACTGGTGCAAGATGCGCGGAGACAAGTTTTGCAGATTAAGTTCGTTCAAGATGAATTTGCACAAATTTTGAAAGGGACACTTGTTCTACACACCTATTGGAGTAATTCAATACATCTAGACACTTTAGAAGGTTCTTTTATGAAAGGATATGTCACTTGGATCAAAATACACATCTTTTAAATTAAAAAAGTTGACTTTTGGAGGGAATTTTAAGTTTCTTCTTAAAAGAAGTAGACCAAAATAAAAGAGAATGATTTCAAGGAGTTGAGGGGGGATGAAAAAGATAAGAAATTAGGAGTGGCGTGAAAGGCAAAGGGAGAAGAGGAGGAGATTTCTTCTTAGGTTATAAGAGGAGAGGGAAGGTGAGAGATTTCTTCTTCATTACACTTCTAAGATAAAACTGAGTGTGCATGTAAAGAGAGAAAGGCTTGGACAGAACTTCTAGGGATTTTCTTGGGAAGGATTGTGAGATAAGTTATGTCTTTCATTTTGTTTTGTTTTGTAAACTTATTTTTATATATGAAATTCGTGTTTTGTCGTATCATTCTCATGAATTCTAAGTAGTCTTCTTTATCCTTCTCCTTACTTTGAGATATGGTTTTGTGAAGAATTTAGTTTTATTATCTATGGTTTTAAATGTCAATAATTTGTGATGATTCGAATACGGATCTTCATTTACTTTTTGATCTAGCCAATTGAAATGTTAAAACATGTTAAGAAACAAATATTGTGAAAAGGGCTATGATTTCTTCAACAAGAGAGAATCATATTTGACTTCATGGGAGACTATGTCATCCATGGAATTGCATGCAAATAAATATGAAAATATACTTTATTGTATGCAAAATTAGAGTTTTTAAGGTGTCAGATTAAAATCCCCAATTTGATCCAGCTGATTGGAAAATAATGTGAGATTTTTAACCCTCAAGAGAGGGAGTAGTGGGAGCTCTAAAGTGGCAGCTGGTATTCTCCCAGCCTAACCCTGAAATTAATGACCAAACTCTGGATTAGTCAATGTTCATTATATCACTTAGAAGAGGTTAAAGATTAGGATTGCTCCTATTTGGCATAAAAAACTTTTTATACATTTTTTTCAAATGATTTTAATTTCTTCACAATCCATATACTCATTGTAAAAGAAATGGATGCTTTCTTAAATTTGAATCTTCGATCAGCAAAAGCTTCATTTAGTTTTCATAATTTTACTTTTGAAAGTTTAGTTTTTAGTTAGTTAACTCTTTCTTTCAACTGTATTTTATATAGCATTCACTTTAGTAGTTAATATTCAAACTTTGCACTTTACTTTTATTTTTGTATTTTTAAATTACAAAATAATTTTAAGAATTTACTTATAGGTTTTTCTAACTTCTCTGTGGGATCGATATCTAGAACTTCATTAGAGCCCTTTATTATTTGAGTGATACGTATACTTGCGTTGATTTTGACGGGGATTTGGCAGTTTAAAAAGAATTTTAAAGATAAACTATTTTCATAAAAGGTTTTTTTATTGGGATTATATTGCATATTTATTATTATATCTGTCGTGTACATTTTTGTAATATTGAAAAATATTTGCAAAATTACACACTAAATCTACCCGCATCAAGTTTTTGGCATCATTGTTGGGGAGGTAACTGAAAAAATTAGTAAGTTATTCTATTTTATTATAAAAATATAAAAAAAAGAGTGTTTGTAGTTTAGTTTTGAACATGTTCTTATTTAAGTTTGTTTTCTTATTTTTAATGACTTGCTTTATTTTTTTATGCGTAGTGTAAGATTTGAAAATTTAGTACCTTACGAGTTAGAGAGAACCATTAGAAAATTTCAAAAATAATAAAAAGAAATAGATCATTTTAGCAAAATGGCCTGCAATTTGAGTAATGCTGGAAATGAAAATGAACATGATCAGAGACCTTTATAAGATTATACTAATCCTACAGCAGATGAAATTCAATTAAGCATACAGAACCTTGTTGTAGTTACTAATTCATTTGAGCTTAGACCTGCTATTATCTAAATGGTACAAAACAATCAGTTTGGAGGAACACCAACTGAAGATTCTAATTTGCACCTTGCTAGTTTTCTAGAGTCATGTGCTACATTTAAATATGATGGAGTGTCGAAGATGCTGTCAGGCTTAGACTTTTCCTTTTTCATTATGGGATAAAGTTAAGATGTGGTTAAATTCATTAGCACCTTATCAGAACATGGAGAGATTTGTCACAAAAACTTTTATCAAAATATTTCTCACCTTTAAAAACTTCTAAGCTTAGAAATGATATCACATCTTATTTTCAGTTTGAAGGGGAATTAATTTATGAAACCAAGGAAAGATTTAAAGATCTCCTTAGAAAGTGTCCACACAATGCATTGCCAAATTGGCTAATAATTCAAACTTTTTATAATGGGTTGGTTGGATCTCTTAGACCGATAATTGACGCTGATGTCAAAACCATTTGATGCAGTGTATTCATTAATTGAAGAGATGGCTACTAAAAATTTTCAATGGCCCTCTAAAAGGATAAATCTGAAAAGAGTTACTAGTATTCATGATTCTGATGCAATATCTGTGTTAGCTGCCCAAATAGCTGCTATATCGAAGAAGATAGATCAATATGGAATAAATTATTCTCAGGCAGCACTTGTGCTTGAGGAAAACTCTTTGGGACAAATTATTGAATCTCAATCTTCTTATGAAACGTTATATGCAATAAACAATCATTTTAATAGTCCTTATCCCAATTACTATAATCCTGGTTGGATGAATCATCCGAACTTTAGCTGAAGTAACAATAATTCTAATGTTGCAAATCTACAATGGGGAAACAATACTGCGAACCCATTGAGAAACTCTAACAATCAAGGGAATCAAGTTTATGAAATTTATTACCCCCCAGGTTTAATAATTTGTAGAGTAAGGAGAAAAAGTTATCAATAGAAGAATTGATATTGCAAATGGGAAGTTAATTACAAAGTCAAGGAGTTGTAGTTAGAATCATGGAAATTCAATTGGGATGTATTGCTACCACACTTAGCAATAGACCACCGGGAACATTGCCTAGTAATGTTGAAGTAAATCCTAAAGATCAGAATAAAGAGTAAATTAAAGCTATTCAACTAAGAATTAGAAAAAATTTATAAAATTGAGTTCAATAAGAAGTTGAAATTGAAAAATATGGGGTGGAAAATGAAAAATTTAGTGAATATTTTCATTTTGAAGCAGAAAGTCATATTAAACCAATGAAGAACTCTATAGAATAACCACCACCTCCATTTCTTCAAAGATTGAACAAAAAAAGACAGAGACAACCAATTTTCTAAATTTTTGGAAATTTTATGGAAACTAACGATAAACATTCCATTTATTGAAGCTTTGGAACAAATGCCAACCTATGTGAAGTTCATGAAGGTATACTTAATAAGAAAAGGAAGAGGTAGAAATCTACATTTCTACTTCTATTCTAAGATCACTATACATTCTCCACATTTTTTCACTCACACACACTCTCACACACACACACGCATGCCCATGAGAGGTGCCAAGCCCTCTTTTTTAAAGAGACACAAATTCCCTCCTTTTTTCCAAGAGACAATTCTATTCATCCAAAAGACATGTCTCTTCATTCAAGAGCCTTATCCAAGTGTATAAATTTGTTAAATTCCTTCATGGGGTGTTTGAACCACTTGGGAGTTTTCTAGAACATCAAAAATCACCAAAAATCGATCCATGACCGTCCAGGGCGCTGTCAGCGCTGTTCTTTCATCATTTTCTGCTTTTCAGCGCTGCTAGCGCTGGCTTTGGCACTGTCGGCGCCCACCCTGTGCACCTCCATCATTTTGCCTCATTTGGCTCCGTTTTAGCTCTGTTTCACCCTGTTTCAGTTGCATTGCGTTCCTAACAGATAGACCTATAAAATAAGCATAAAAACAACCTTTCTTTAAAGTGTATTTTCTTTCAAAAATATGTCAGAAGTGTAAATGAGATTAAGCATAGAAAGTTATATGAAAATGTGCGAAGAGAAAATTTTCTTTCTTGCTTTTTTTTGCTCCAAGTTGCACCTTTTTTGCTTTTTTTTTCTCCAAAACTCCATTACTTGTCCATGGAATCAAAAATATGCAAAATACCTTCCTTTAAAGTGTAATATCATTAAAAATCATTGAAATTAGGCATTAAAAGCATATGAAAAATTGAACATTTTTTAGGCGTATCAGAATGCCAAATTCGTTTGGGAAGAGAAATGTCAGCGGGCCTTCGAGGACGTTAAACAATATTTAATGACCCCTCCTGTCTTGGCAGCCTCTATCCCAGGGAAACC
>NW_018230654.1:4653-7304 GCF_001263595.1 Phalaenopsis equestris | reverse complement strand
TTTTCTCACCAACATAAAACTAAAATTTTCTTTAATAAATACTTTGTTTTGTTCTTGTTCACGCTAAGTTTTAGCTCACTGATATTTTTTCTATCGTCTGCAGAGAAATGTCAGACCAGAGGCTGATCTTTGCTTTTAAAGATAGCTTGAACCTCACACTCAACAAAGAAAGGGCACCGCAGGGCGGCACCATAGACTTCGACATGGACTTTAGCCAAGTCAACATGAACTATGAGGGTCCCCTGATGGATGTGGTTAGCCGTCAGGAAAAAGAAGGGCTACCACCACTGCTAAGGTTTGACACCAGAGATAGTTCCTCACTGAAGGGGAAAAATGTAATGGTACAACAAGACCCGATGGAGGGGACCAGTTGCCTACCGTCCATGATAGCTATGCCGACTGGAGGCCTAGTCGCTACCAATGATAAAAGACTTCCAGTTGCACTGCTATGGAGAACTCACACAAAAATGCAAGCCGCCAAAAAGATAGGGCTTTCCTACGTTGAGAGAGGAGACGCCAGAAAGAGGCAGACAACTTGCTCACCCCTATCCCTGAGGGGGATATCTATGATTCGGGCATGAGAGAGACCTCTTCCAGCCTGCCTGCTATAGACATTCAATCAGGATTTATTACAGAGCCAGAGATACTACCAGCTTTAGATGTTCTTTATACGGGTTGCATTACATCAGCCACAGGGGCATTCGTGGAGTGCGTGAACTACAATGTCCTCCACCTGGAGCGCTACAATACTTTAGAGGAATATGTATCCTCTGATGATGGATTTCAGACAGCTGATTACCCGATGGATGCAGAATAATATTTCCCATTGGGTACAGAGCCATATATCCCGTCAAACACAAAGTCATACATTCCGCTGCAGACAGAGACAACACTGGCCTGGATTCCCGTCGATGTTGAAATGAGGGAACATCCCTGACAACCACCGATCGTCAGTACTGCAGAATACTACAAGATAAGCAAAGTAAGCAAAAAAGATTTCAAATTCTATGAAGAAGTGCAAGGAAGGTTCATCAACATATTAGAAGGATTGGAGCTATATACCAAGTTCTTCTCCAAGAGCGATGAAAGAAATATTATCGACTGCATTTTTGATTTAAGAGATAGGGGTTGAGAGGGCCTGCTAATGGAAAGAACCTATTCCGAGCACAAAAAGTGGATGCGAGCAAAAGGGCAGGATCACTATACAGTGCGTCTGCTGTTACAACTTTACTAACAATAAGATAAAATAGATGATCAAAGGGATGGTCAAAAGGAATATTCTACCTGCTACCTGCTACCTGCATTCCCAACAGTTGCATTATCAATATCTATGAAGAGGGTGATTGCATTCCCCCGCACATTGATCATCAGGATTTTTTGAGGCCTTTCTGCACGGTCTCATTCATGAGCAAGAGCAACATCCTATTTGTAAAAGAAATAGATATCATCGGCCCTTGCGAATTCAAAGGATCCGTGGAAATCTCACTACCTGTTGGTTCAGTGCTAGTTCTTAAAGGAAACGAAGCAGGCATTCCAGGGGATGGATAACAACAAAATGCCATATGGATTCCGACCAGACCTGGAGCTAGAAGAACTACTGCCGTATGAGCTATGAGAGAGTTGCACCTCTAAGTACATGCAAAGGGAACTCTTGTCCTGGAGCATGGCTTATTAGATCTGCTCGATCAGGAGCTTGCCCCGCTAGAGATAGACACTTAGAGGATTCCTTCTTACTGCATTTTCGTTACAATAGATATGATATGTATTAGACATGCTCAACCTATGATATGTACTTGGCGAAGGATGTTTTTGGATATACTTTGATGCAGTCAGCATACTGTACTTTTTGAGGCTTTGGCCTACAATCAATTTGTAACACATTTTGAAGCAGATTGATGAAATCTTTTTTAGAAATTGTCTGGTTGCTCAATTGCCCTTTTGTGTGATGGATAAAAGTCACGTACCATACGTTAATAATAAAAAATCAAATAAAACACTCTTTTGAAAATTAATCAACCCACAAAAATTAAATTTTGGAAAACATATTTTGAAAATTAAACATGATAAAAACAACAAGAAAATAAAATAAATTTGTTGAGTCAATTCTCTCGCTTTCGAGGTTTCTTACTCTTTGCTTGCGCAACACAGCTATCCTTGTCTACAATAACTCTTCACATCCTTATGAAATTTCACATTCGACACAAAACCTCGCAATATTTTGTACATTTTCCTTCACCAATGTCAACCTTATCACAGGACACATTTCTATGGGTTCAACACCAAACTCTTCCAATCTCTTCGTAAATTTCAATTCTCATTTTGGAATCAGTCCCTAACTTCTGATTCCATCTTCTTGAGGTTGGTCCCTAACTTCTGACTCTCGTTCTGAGATTGATACCTAAATTTCAATTCTCATTTTGAAATCAGTCCTTAATTTCTCATTCCCTCCTTTTGAGGTCGGTACCTACATTCCGACTCTTTCTGAGATTGATCCCTAAATTTCAATTCCCATTTTGGAATTAGTCCCTAACTTCTGATTCCCTCTTTGCGAGATCAGTCCCTAACTTCTGATCCTTTTTTAAGATTGATCCATAAATTTCAATCCTCATTTTGGATTCAGTCCCCAACTACTGATTCCCTCATTGCGAGAT
>NW_018230654.1:0-2845 GCF_001263595.1 Phalaenopsis equestris | reverse complement strand
TCTAAAACCAATTTGGACCCTCCAATTGAACCCAATTTGACCAATTGACCATTTTGACCAAAACCCCCAAATTGCCTTTAAAGACCTAACTTTCCTAAATTCACCTCAAATGTCCATCAATTTAGCCCAAATTTCCCTCAATTTCAATTCTAAAACTCAAATTCACTTGCATATGACCACCCTAAACCAAATCTAAGCTTAATTGGTTCATGATTTGAGCCTACTTTTGAACTAAGTCAAACCCCCAATTTTGGCCCTATGACTTAATCCCACCAAATTGAACCCCATAGCCTACTTAATTTGCCCCAATTTGAATCCTAAATCTTTTATAACACTCCTAAACACCAAACTTGACCTTCAATTAGCCTTGGTGAAGCCTCAATTGCACTTAATTTTAACCTAAGTCCAAAAAATCTTTAAATTTGCCCCAAATTGGCTATGTCCCAAAATTTCACCAAATTGAATGCCTTAACCCCAAAATTGGCACCCAATTTATGTTGAAAACTCGTCATTACATTCCTATAGACCATTTTAAACAATAAATTTGAACCTCACCCAACCTTAGCCCAACCTAGACCCAAGTCTAGCCCAACATACCCAAATTTACCAAAATCGCAAAATCCTTCAAATTGAGCTTCCAATTGAACTCAAAATCATTTCAATCCTTCACCAAAAATCTTCATTACAATCATCTACACAATTTTGACCAATCAATTGGATTCAAAGACTTGGCTATCCTAACCCAAACCCAACTCTTAGCCATTTGAACCCAAATTGGACCCATGCCCAAAAATGACTTAGCCATCCTAAAGCCACCAAATTAAGATCCCCACTACCACTAAGCACACCTTATTGACCAGGCTAAACTCCATTGGATCATCCATGGTGAGATATGGACCAATGGGTCCCTAAATTAAGGGATCTTAGCCCATTTTTGGGCCTTAACCAAATATCTCCCCCATCATCAATTACCATTGGGAGTAAATTATAATTAAACCTCCCCCTGGATCACCTGACTCTCTAGCCACCTCCCATGGCTTTTTCTGGCTGGCCTAATGACTGGAAAACTCCAAAACCAAGAGCTCCAAGGCCAAATCAAACCATTTTCAACCATAGAGGCCACCACATCCCAATGGCTCTTGAGAGCTCCTCAGCCCTCTACCGAAGCACCATTTTACACCCATCAATTAGCCCTAAACTCCCCCCTAAGCTCCTCTATTTAATCAGCCCCTACATGGCCAAGAAAAGAAGAGTGCTAAAAATCCTTGGGGAAACTTTGTCCAATTTCTCTCAGACACTCTCCAAGAACTCCTAAGCTCATTGCCATCATTTTCCCCCATTGATCCCCACTGTGGATGCCCAATTTTGAGCTAAAACTTTCAGCTCAAAACATGACATCTCTCTATAATCCACAAAACTCAAATTAATTGTGCACACATTATCCCTAGAGTAAGAGGAGTTGATTCCCCATCAAACCTCCCTCTGAAACAACCTCTAGGGTAGCTCTAGACCAACACCTAAAATCGAGCTTGATCGAATTCATAACTAGACCATTCACCAGGGCACAAGACTTCATCCGAAGGTTCATTGGGACCAATCGAAGCTACCACAACCATCTGATTGAGGCCTCCCCTCTCAGACAAATGCATTGAACTCTAACCGTAAACCGAGCTTGTTTCGACCCTCCATATGTATTTACTGTATTTCATATTGTATAAATAGTATAGATGTATTTGTCTTGAGCAAATGAAGGTTTAGAAACAAACCCCATGCGATTTGATTGAGTCAAGGCAAAGATCTTAAGGTTTTAGTGTGAACGACTCACGAGTTAGGTCACTTGGAGACGATAACAGAGAGACGTTCGATCGCGCGTATATCCAATGGACGGAGGAGATTAAGCCGGACATATCCATGGTGCATAAAGCATAGTCCGCGTGGAGGCTACATGTCTGGCGGCATCAAATGGCGGAGCGACCCGTGGAGTCTTCGGAGCTGCCTAGGATCCAGTCAGCGCCTCGTGGATAAGTAGAAAATATGGATTTTTGAATTATTTTAAATGCCTAGACTTCAAAAATCCATATCTTTCTCTAGAAAAATTATAAAAATAAAAGAAAAATACTCTCTTACTCAGTGAATAAAGGGGAATAATGTGGACTAAAAATAAAAATTATTTTCTCACTCCTTGATTTTTAATTAATTAAATACCCTCTGTGGTATTTTAATTCTCCATGACTTAAGACAATTCACCATGACTTAAAATTTTGAGGGTCTTGAGGGTTCATTCCTCATGACAAAGGCCATGCCTTATGATTTTTCCAAAGTCAGAAGACATCTCTATGTTTCTGGCCCTAATTTTCAAGCTAGAGTGACCATTTTGGCTTATTTTAATTATATAAATCAAAATATCACTTGAAAAATTATGGGAAAAATTTTGGTAGGTTTCCTGTGGTCAGAGAAGTCTAGGAAAAATATTTTGATGCTTTAAATCATTTTGTGAATTTATATATTTAGTTAAATGTAAATATCTTGTATTAGTTGGTGTAAATTAAATGTATATTCAGACATTAATATGACTTGATTTTTAATTTCCACTGTTGTCTAAGATCTAGAGAACTCCTCATAAAAATTTCAAAGCATTTTGAGTCCATTTGATGGTCTAAATTGATTTTTCAAGTTAAATATCTTTTTTGACACTAAAATGATTTTTAATGATCAAAATATAACTAAAAAAATTATGAAAATTATTTTTTTGAGTTCTTTGTGATCAGGGACATTTTATAAAAATAAAACCCATTTTTGTGAAATTATTTTTTTTTTCAAATATATTTTGAATTAAAAATAATTA
>NW_018230653.1:0-957 GCF_001263595.1 Phalaenopsis equestris | reverse complement strand
TGTATGTATGTATGTATGTATGTATGTATAAAGTGATCTCCTCTTAAATTTAATTTCAAATTCAGACCTTAAAACTTGCTCATCAAAGAAGAGCCGTATTAGACAATCCAGTCTCTCTCATTATTGCTACACAACTCTCATGCGGAATTTTAATGAGCTTAATTTCATTGCTGTCTCCTCTCATCCTTGTTTATTCATAGAAGTTTATGGTATTTTTATTAATTCCATTTTCCCTAAGAATTTTGTTATTGAGAAAATTCTTTTGGAAAACTATTACTGGTTTTGTTGATTATATCGATTTTTGTTAGGGGGTTTTAGTTGCATTATATATCCAAAACGTAAATTGGGTTGTACATTTTTTATCTCCCATTTTTGCTAGGAATTTTGTTATTTTATTCTAAATATTTATGTTCAAAATTTTAAAAATTAACATTACATAATATACATATAAAATTTAAGAACTATTTTAATAGTATCATTTTATGATTTTGTGAATCACACTGCAACATTTTGAGCGTCATTAACTTTTGGATCAAAGACTAATTAACTATTAGTTAAGCATAAATATAATTAGCAGCAGATTAACTGTTACTTATATTGTTAATTGTGAATAAGTCCTAAAATTTTGATGGAGAAAAGCCTAAAAGTCACGGATCATAAATCTAACTGCGACTAGGGCGGTCAAAATGGCTCGTTGTTCGTGAACAACTCGTGCTCGACTCGTTAAGAAGCTTTTGTTCGGCTCGTGTCCGTTCTCGTTCGCTAAGTTAACGAGCCGAACACGAACAACATGAACAAATATTTATTCATTCATGTTCGGCTCCTTTTGACTCGAAATACTACTAATCAATTATATATATATCTTTGATGAGTAGTATTTTTTAAAAATTTAGTTAACTACAAGACTACAAGGATTTATAAGCAATTAAAAGTATTAATGAAAAAAATAGAATAAAA
>NW_018230652.1:0-940 GCF_001263595.1 Phalaenopsis equestris | reverse complement strand
TTTATAATTTTTTATTTTTTTAATAAAAAATAATTAATTTTTTGTAATATTAAATGGTGTCAGTGGCCCGTGAACTCTTTATTAAATGGTGTCGTCGGCACTGCTCCTGGTGTCGTTGATGTTGAGGACATTCTGACCTCTGTTCTATAGGTCTGCGCCATCGGCGTCCATCCTGGCACCATCGGCGTCCATCTTTGCGCCGTCGATGCTGAGTATTTCTTCAAAAATGTCATTTTGACTCCAAATTCTATCATTTTTGCTTTAAGTCCTACAAATTAACAACCTACAATAAAACATGAAAAATACCCTCCGTTAAAGTGCAATATCACAAAAAATTAGTATAAAATATAGGTCTAAATATGCATATATTTTTAGTGTATCATCGGTACAGAGACCTTGGGAACCCACACCTTTTTCTTTGATAGTGATTGATACACCTAAAATATATAGTATTTTTAGACATATTTTTATACCTATTTTTTAATGGAAGGTATTTTTGTGTTTTTCTTGTAGATACAAGTAAAAATGAAAAAAATGCTTAAAGGAGTGAAAAAGGATCAAATTTGAAGCGAAAAGGTGAAAAATTATGCAAAAGTGTTATTGCACCTAAGCGCCAGATCTGGCGCTTAAGCGTCGGTTAAATAGAGAAGGCCACGCCTAAGTGCCAGACCTCGCGCTTAAGCACCAGTGGCAGTTACTAGATGAGTAAAATAAATATTCACGAATTTTAAAGAGGTTTTTTAGGCACACATTGGCTTAATAGGTGGTTCTAACCAGCACGGATGAAAATTATCATGAAAGAATGTGTTTCTTGGGGAAATACATCTAATCAAGACACATTTTGAAGAGATCCCAAGGCACCTCTTGAAAAACTATAAATGAAAGAAGAGAAGACATAGAAAAGTGTCATGAAAAGGTCCAAAAAAGTGTGAGTCCTGAA
>NW_018230651.1:55461-65512 GCF_001263595.1 Phalaenopsis equestris | reverse complement strand
TACGGGCAAACCCCACACCAACAATAGTGCCGACAAGCATCCTAGTAATGTGTGATCGGTAGAATTCTTGGACCCAATCATGACTTGGCTAGTCGACCACTTGTGGTTCTGGTGATGGTAGAATCGGTAGTGATAATGGTTGTATCAACTCTACTCCCTAAGCAAAACCAGACAAGAATACGAGCAGGCAAAGCTTCAGTCAATTTCTGAGATTGCCTGACATATTTGAAGTCCCTTAAGATTTCATTCTTTATGTGAGGGGATACTGTAAGTCCCACTTGTTTGAGTTTTTCACTAATTGAACAACCTTCCTTGACAGCTAGCCTCTTGAAAGCTAAACTAATTCGGGTGATAGGAGTGGACTTTTTTCTCTCCTCACCATGTCCATGAAGTGATGGTAAAGTAGCAGCGATCTTCTAGATGCTCTCGTACCCATTGGTACCCATTAAAGAATAGAATCTACTTCCTCGCAGGAGTGGATAGGTTTCCAGTAATTATGACTCATTCTGGAGAGGATCTTCCTCAATAGTTATCTCTTTAGGAGCCTAGGCTTTAGTAGCCCTCCGAACCCTCCTATTACTGTTTCTCCATTGGGTTCAAGTTAGTGGTGTAGTCTTTGAAATTGATCAGATTTCAAAAACTGGTGGCGAGACAGTGAATCCATCAATCGAATCTTTAATTTCATCACCTCCTTTCCCTTAGCAGCAGTGGGAACAACAGGCTTGGTGGGTGTCATGGCGACAGTAGTCTTAACCCTCTTAAAAGAAGGGAAGTCTTGAAGGCAGTTCAAGTAAAATTCAGCAGATGGCTCCTGAACTTCTGGAGCAACGACTTTCATTATGACAAGTGTGGCTTTCCCTAGAATGACCTCGAGATCTTCAGAACCTGCTCCAAACCTGATGGTAGGAGTAACATTGTGGGCATCGTGGCTCGACAACAAGTTGCCGGAAAAAGAGAGCGTTGGGCACACCATTGCAACAACTTCAAAAGAGAAAGCTCTAGAGTTAACTATTTGGACAAACCCTCATAATGTTAGTGTAAGCACTAAAATTTAACTAAGGTCAGTCTGTAGGCCGGGTAAGTTTTTTTATTTAGTTTATGGAGGGTTTTAAAATTTTTGTAAAAGTAGTTTAAAATTAGAAAAATTTGATTAATATAAGAAAATTTTAAAAGCATGTGAAACACCACACAATTCGATTTCATTTGCAAAATAGCAAATCAAAGTCGAAAAGTAGATGTGATGTGTTTAGGACCCAGAGCAGGACCAACTTAACAATGTTATTATAAATTTATTTTCTTCTGCTTAGGTGGAACTAGTCCACTAACACACCTATTGGGAATCAGACCCCACAGAAAGATTAAAAAGTCCTTAATGGCCTTTTGAACGAACCCTGTTCGTAGGTGAAGGTGATTGAACAGACAAACAATCCTGAAGTCCAAAAGCGTTGACCGTACTTTCTCAAGATAGAAATGGGTAAAGCATGCCAATGGAAGAAAAGTAATTTGATTCACGACGAACATGGACACATGACATGAACACATTACTGATGTATGAAGATAATATTTCTTGATTTAAATGGAGAGAAAATCTAGTCCCCAGCGAAGTTGTCAGAAGGTGTCGGCACTATTTTAGGTTGTGGAGTTTCCCGTAAGAAGCTATCGGTCACCGGAATCAAAATTCCATCGCCCGCTTCGGAAGGACGTTTAATTTACATATATATATATATATAAGTTTTAGAAAAATATGAGATCAAATTGACCCCATATTTTTCATAGTTTAAATGAAAGAGCACTATACCTCAAACCCTGTATCTATTCTGAAGGATGAACACAAGACTTGAGGATGAGGCTTGATCAAATAAAATAAGAAATATATGACATCCGTTTGGTTTGTGAAACCATTTTATTTGCCAACAAATTCCCGTATTTAATACGAATAATTAAATACGGTTTATATTAAGTTGTGTTCAGACAAACTTCCTATAAGGGCAAGCCCCTATAGTTAATTACATCTTAGATTAGATAACACATCTTAGATAACAGAAGTCACCTAAGAAAACTCTCGATAGAAATCAGGAAATATTATCTTCAAGTTTAAAAAGATAGGAATTTTCAATGAAATTAGACTAAGAGGTGTGAAATGAGATTGGTTCAAGTTTGGAACATTTTGTTTTTGGAATCCAATGGAGGCCAATGGAGGAAGAACTAGGGGTAGGGGATGTCATGGATCTGGAGAAGAACCTCGGTGACTTCTCAGTCTATCCTATTGTTTGGCTTTAGTTTTGAGGAGAAATTTAATTAAGTGCTTCATCCTACTAATTTTATTAGTTTAGGGCTTACATTTGTGTGAAATGATCACACAAATAGCCTGAAAGATGTGAGGGTTTAGGTCATGACGAATGAAAAACTCGGAATCCTAAGACGAGTTAAGGCTTATACTGTACAACAGAGTTGTACAAAGGCTTAAAGATGAGGTGAGGATTTATATTGCATAAGCAAACTACCTCAAAATCCTATATCTTGGTTGTTTAATTCTAGGGAAGTAAATGGGTTTAGCTGGGGAAGACATGTTGCTGGGGAAGACATGTTTTGTTAGTAGACATGTTTTACTGTTGAAGATGGTCATGTTGCCCACCACGCTAGCTCCAAGCTCCTTGTCATGACTAGTTTAAGTTTTCTAGGGTGTCAAGTTATGATGTCAAATCAGATGGCCCTATGGTTAAAGTTCTTTAAATTTTATGGGGGATGTTAAAGTTGATTAGAGCAAAACCGGATGGGATCCCACGGTTCCCTCGTTCTGGTACCACTACTTTCTGTTAGATTAACTTAGTTCAAATGAATTTACCAAACTAAACTTAATGAGTTCCATACTTTTATTTAGACCTTAGGAAGCTTCGTTAGCAACCGTAGGTTACCTCCTCAGAGGGATTCGCGATCATCCGATAGAGACGTCGTAATTTAGTTGCAGTTGTTGTTTTTGTGATGTTTGTGATTAAATTTTGAGTTGTTTTATATTTTGAACGCTGTGGAGGTGATTTTTATTTTAGTTGATTTTAATTTTTGTTTTTGTTTTGGTTGACGACTATCCTAGAATTTTTAGTTTACGTGGAGGGTGACATCATTATTTAGCATCCAAGTTTTGTAAGCGTAAAAGTACAGTATGGAAAGTATAAAAAAAGATGGTACTATAAACTGTAAAAGCATACTTAGATGGTCTTCCCGTCATCTCCAGCTGAAACTCAAAATGCATTTAAGGGCATTTTATGTAAAAAGGGAAAAAATAAAGCTCCTAGATTATATCTTGGTGAGCCCTTATTGGTTTGATTAAGGATGATTTTATTAAGCAAAACATATCAAGTTTAGTAGACCTCCGAGGTATCCAACAGGTCAAAGGAAAAAAGGCAGGTCCATGCTTTCCCCTCACCGTTTGGTGAAAAGTCTCGAGCTCATTTAAACTTATTATATTGCTTAATAATCCATCTTGTAAATATTTCTAGTGTTCAATGAACAGTGATGTTTCAGTTATCCCTAAGAGAATGGTGATTATCATTTATCATTCATTTTGAGAATTATGCAGGTGAAGACCCTTAAGGGGCAAGTTGGTGTTATTAAGACACTTTGCTAATTTTTTCTTTAACTTGGGCTTGTAGTGTTCAATTTCTAGTCACATTCACTTTTCTAATCCTCATTTAATCAAATTTTGTTTAGATTAGGTCACTACTAAGCCCTTAAGATTCTGGTGGATATCTTAGTCATTTTGAAAGAGATTAAATTTAAGCGATAATAATCCATCATCAAAACATTTAAATATCACTTGAACACCAGATAGGGGTATTAAATTAGTGAGTTATTAACATCCAAAACTATACCCCTAAGTCTTGGATCATTTAATTTGGTAGACTCCCAAATTTTAATCATCTAGGAAATTTCAAATTTATCCTTTAATTGGAAAAAGTGAGATTGGTTTCTACCAATTAATCCCTTATGTTTTAATCATCCAAATATGTTAATTAAGATCAAAGGTTGCCCATTTCTCTTTCTTGAATTAAGCCTAAATGTTAATTAATTAAGGCTAAATTTCTAAATTACACTTTTTCCCCTAAGGCTCTATCACTCCATAATTCATAAAATTTAATTCAAATGACTTTGGAATTTTCATCTTACCTTACACATGGGGAAATTAAGATATCAAAGGAGAAAATGTGATTTTTAAAATTTTAATGTAATTTATATATTTATTTATATGCAAGAATGGGATTTTTCAAGGAAAATTCAACAACTTGACCAATGCAAAGCCTAATCACTTGAAATTTTTACTATAGGTAGGGTTGGAAGAAGGAACCACTTGGACCAAATTTCATAATCTTTTGTTTTCTATTTGAATTATTAAAATTATTTTAAATTCTGGAGTATTAATAAATTATAAAATATTTTAAATGCGTAAAAGTAAGTTTTACATTTTATTAATTCTCTCTGAGGTCAAGGAAAGTAGAGAAACAAATTTTACATTTTTCTTTGAATTATTAGAATTTTTTCAAGTGAAAGATTAAGAAGAATTCATTTTTAGCCATCAAAAACTATTTTAAGCTTTAAAATTCAATATTTTCACTTAAGAGAAATAGAAAAATATTCCAATTGCTTCTAAGTGCTTAGGAAACAATTTAGAACATTTCCATGAATTTTATCAATTTTATGATTTTTATTAATTTTTAATTATTTAAATATTAAATTAGGCTTCAAAAATGAAGTTTTTATTTTATTTACAATTTTACTTTTAGAAAATTCCTCTAATCATAGAGAACTCCCAAAACTAATTTTTATGATTTTCTGAGTTATATTTTAATTATGAAAAATAATTTTAGTGTTAAAAAAACGTCATTTAACTTAGAAAATCAGTTTGAGTTATCAAACAAGCTCCAAATATTTTGAAAATTTTATGGGGAGTTCTATGAAATTTAAATCACAGTGGAGAATCAAAATAAAGTCATTTAGGCATTTATTTTTCCACTTTAATTTTCTTTGTGTTTTATGGTTTTGTGAGATTTAAGTGTGTTCTTAATGACTTGACCCATGAAAAAATTTCCAAAAGGTCCTTTGGTCACAATAAACCTTCCAAAATTTCTTTGGATTTTTCTAAGCAACATGCTAATTATTAAGATTAATTTATGCAAGTAATAGACATAAACTTGAAAAATATGGATCGCTGTCTGAAGGTCTTATCTGACTTTAGAAAAATCAGATAATATCCCCCATTATAGAGGCAATAACATGACAAAATATCAAGCCATGGTGAAATGTCTACATGCATGGAGAGTTAAAATACTCAAATCTGTATTTAATTATTTAAAAATAAAATATGCATCAAATAAACATCAAACCATTTTCACATTGTTCTCTTTTGTTCACTGAGTGCTAGGATATTTTTATTTTATTTTTGTGATTTTTCTACACCAAGATATAATTTTTGAAGGTAGGGAGAATTTTCTAAATTATTTAAACCCCTATTTTTCTATTTAAATGCGCGACGCCATGCAATCATACGACGGCTCCGAAAACAAGCATGGGGTGCTCTGGTTGGACACTACCTTCCCTGTAGTCACTGACTCAGCCCGCACTTTATGAACCATGTTCCCATCTGGCGCAATCAGAGCCCTTTATTTGATACACGTGTGATCCAACATTAAAACCCGTGACCGTTGACATTAAAACCCTAAGATCTCACTCATTTCTCAACCATATCTCCTCGGGTTTTATTCTATGGACTTGTTTAAGTGACACAAGCACATTCATACGGTAAACATGCCACTAAATTAACCCTAATCAAATGGAGAATCAAAATAAGCTCACGAAGAGGGGAAGTTCAATACATTTGCTCCGAGAAGGGAAGCTTCAATCAGAGGTGCCCGACACTTTCATGGAGATCCAAGGAGGCTATAGATTGAGCCTCTGGTCATGGTCAAAGGTCTAGACCCAAATTCAATTAAGGCCAAATTTGGGTGTTGATCAAAGTCTAGTGCAGTGGCTCTCTGTGAGTGGAGTTTTATAGGTCTTTGTATTCTTTCACTGTAGTGAAGGTGTAGGTAAGTTTAATTTGATTTTTGTGCACTTTGGAGGTGTGGAGTGTTCTGTCTTGTCTCCAGCAAGGATTTGAGCTCAAAAATTGAACTCCAGCAAGGGGAATTAGGGCAAGGAAGTGGTTAGGTTGCATTGAGGAGGTCTCAAAGAGGCTATTAGAGCAATTTAGAGGGGTCACCTTGAGAAAATTTCAGCACCTATATGTTGGTCATAGAGGTTAAGTTTTATAGCCATGGCCGAAGAGGGGAGCTCAGGGCCTGGCCTTGGGTGCAAAGGCTTGCTTAGGTGGACGGCTGAGGAGCTCCAAAGTTTAATTAGGGTGAGGTGGCCTCTAGGATTGAGATTGGCTTTCATTTAGCTTTGGGGCTCACAACTTTAGGGTTTTCTTGTAACTAGGCTGGCCGACAAGGCCAGGGGAGGTGTCCAGGAGGTCAAGTGAGCCAGGGGGAGGCTTAATTATGATTTAGCCCTAAGGGTTAGGGACGATGAGGGAGATTTTGTAGTTAAGGCCTAAAAAAGAGAATTAATTCCTTAATTTGGGGATCCATTGGTCCATAGCTTGCTTGGGTTGGTGTATTATTTATTAGCCTTGTCCAAAGGAAGAGCTTAGTGGCCATGGAGTCATAAATTTTGTGACTTTAGGGTGGTTATGCCAATTTTGGTGTATAGGTTCAATTTGGGTCCAAATGACCAAAGGTTGGGTTTGGGTTGGGCTAGCCATGAATTTGAGCCCAAGTAATTGATCTTCATTGTGTAGATGATTTTGAATGAAGATTTTTAGTGAAGGATTGAAATGATTTTGAGTTCAATTGGGGTTCAATTGAAGGATTTTAGAATTTTTGTCACTTTGGGTATGTTGGGCTAGACTTGGGTCTAGATTGTGCTAGACTTGGGATAAGTCCAAATGGATTATTTAAAATGGTCAATATTAATGTCATGAAGAGTTTTCAACATAAATTGGATGCCAATTTTGAGGCTAAGATAATCAATTTTGTGGAATTTTGAGGTATGACCAATTTGGGGCAAAATTGGGGGTTTTGGGTCTTTGGTCAAAATTAAATAAAATTTAGGCTTCACTAAAGCCATTTTAAGGTCAATTTTGATGTTTAGGATTGTTATGAAGAGTTTTAAACACAAATTAAAGCAAATTGAGTAGGCTATGGGGTTCAATTTGATGAAATTAAGTCATGTAGCCAAACTTGGTTAAACACAAATTAAAGCAAATTGAGTAGGCTATGGGGTTCAATTTGATGAAATTATGTCATGTAGCCAAAATTGGGGGTTTGACCTAGATCAAAATTGGGCTCAAATCATGGGCCAATTGAGCTTGGATTTGGTTTTTATTAGTCATATGGAAGGTGAATTTGAGTTTAGGATTAAAATTAGGGGGATATTGGGACCAAATTGATGGACATTTGAGGTAAATTTGGGGAAATTGGGCCTTTAAAGGCAATTTGGGGTTTTGGTCAAAATGATTAAATTTGTCAAATTGGGTCCAATTGAGGGGTCCAAATTGGTTTTAGAGACATTTGAAATGATTTTGGAGGTTTTGGGAAAGTTTGGGGTGCCAAGGGTATTTTTGTAATTTTAGCAATTTTGGGGGTATGTCGGTAAATTTGGCATTTTTGGGTAGTTTTGGGTAATTTGGGTATTTTGAAAAGGTTTGAAATGATTTTTGAACAAATTTCATTATTTTGGATGAATTTGAGGATTATGACTAAATTTTGGATTTTGGGGTGTTTAGGTAATTTGTGTAGGTTTGAGGGCAAAAGGCCAAGTTGAATATTTTGGGTATAATTGAGAAGCTAACCACCACAGATGACTTATGGACCAATGGAAATCCCATTTGGGTCCTCTATGTACTGGTCTTACCAAAAACCTAGCCTAGGGCTGGTGCGTTTAGCGGACCATCTACATGCATCCCCCAAAGGATCAAGGGACCAAAGTCAAGAAAATTTGGGTTTAGGGTTGTGAGTGATTGTGAGTGAGAGTGAGTGCAAGTGAGTGCTTTAGTCCCAGACAAACACCCAGGGTCAACCCTAAGGGCAAGTAGTCCTATGGGAACTCACCTTATGGGAACTCATCCTATGGGAACTCACCTTGAGCTCCTCCATATTGACCCTACCTACTAAGTGCTAGAGGTTAGGACCAATATGTGGAACTTCAAGTTGAGCAAGCAAGAGGATAGAATTTCTAATGGTGAGGGTTCGTTTTCTAGTTTTCTAGGAATAGTCAATAGAAAAGTCCTATGGCTAGACCTTAGGCTACTAAAGAGGAAAAACTAAACCTCAACCAAAAGTGAGGTCAAGAAATGGACCCCCCTTTAGAAGATAAAATAGTGAGAGCAGTGATAGTAAATCCAGTTGCGGTAGGGGTGAACACTCTCGTCTTAATAGGAACGGTGGACTTAAAAGGTACAGGGTCAAAAAACCTTATTCTATTACAAAATTTTTAGACCCGGTTACAGACATTTGGCCAAATAGATAACCCTAGAACAATTTAAATTTCAAAATTTTAAATCAATCGATGTCAGGTTGCATAATATGTCTTCAGGTATCGTCCGTTGATTGGCAGCATGGGTCTTTCACCTCAGAAATCCAGCGTGGGTCTTTCGCCTCAGAAATCCACTAGCTGGTAGGCTCCTCCCATGAATATCTTTTCAGCGACAAATGGTCCCTCCCAAGTTGGCTTGAATTTTCTACCTATCTTGCGGTGCAAGAATTGGTCTTTTGAGCATGAGGACAAGGTCACCAACTTTGAATGTCCTTGGGCATACCAATTTGTCATGATCTTGTACCATCTTCGCCTGAGAAAGTTCCAAATGTTGTTGTGCTTCATGTCATTTTCCCTCAAGACTCTCTAATTCTTCAAGTATGAGTTTTGCACTTTCTTTTGTTGTAAGTTGTGTAAGTTGGTTGGTGACGGTGACAGCGACTCTGAGAGACGACGTCTGAACTTCTAATGGTAGTACGGCCTCAGACCCGTACATGAGCATGTAAGGTTTACACTGAGTGGGAGTTTTGAACGTTGTCCGATAAGCCAACAAAGCTTCTAATAATTTGTTGTGCCAATCTCTTTTATTTTCATCTAGAGTTTTCTTTAAAATCTATACCAGTGTCTTGTTGAAGGCTTCAACCAGGCCATTTGCTCTGGGATAGTAAATTGTAGAGTGATTCCAATCTATCCCGTGTCGTTTCTCTCATGTCTCTTGACAAAATTGTTGATTTTGGTGCTTTTAAAGGATGTCCCATTGTTGAAAATTATTCTTCACGGTACTCCGAAATGGTAGATGATTTGGCTTTTGAAGAATTGAAGGACGTGCTATGTCCTAACCTCTCGTAACGATACTGCCTCTGCCCATTTGGAGAAATAATCTGTAGAAACAAGTAAAAATCTGTGTTCTTTGGAGGATGGAGGGCCTATTGGACCTATTATGTTCGTTCCCCAACACTCGAATGGCCACGAGGCAACGGTTGGGTGTAGCGGAGGTTGGTGTAAGACCACCCCGTGCACCTGGCACTGGTGACATCTTCTGGTCGTATCCATGCAGTCGGACATCATTGCTAGCCAATAATTTCTGAGTCTTTTGATATTCAAATTCATCTTCAGCCTTGACTGGTGAGCGCCACACAATCCAGCATGTACTTCTTTGACAATATTCTGTGCTTCTATTTTCCTTAAACATCGTAGCCACATTTGGTCAAACAATCTTCTGTAGAGAACGCCACACACTAGAGCATAAGAGATAGCCATTTTTATAATGTGTTGTGCTTCAAACTTGTCTTCTGGCAGCTTTCCAGTATGCAAATATTCTATTAATGGCTTTTTAGACGTTATTTTTGGTTGGAAGAGTTTCCCGTAAGAAGATGTCGGTCATCGGAATCGAAATCTCGTCGCCCGCTTCGGAAGGACCTTTTAATTTACATATATATTTAGTTTTAGAAAAAATATGAAATCAAACTGACCCCATATTTTT
>NW_018230651.1:54398-55396 GCF_001263595.1 Phalaenopsis equestris | reverse complement strand
TAAACTAAGGAAAGTATGACGTCCGTTTTGTCTGCGAAACCTTTGTATTTGCCGACAAGTTCCCCTATTTAATATAAGGAATTAAATAGGGTTTATATTAAGATGGGTTCGGACATGCTTCCTATAAGGGCAAGTCTCTATAGTTAATTACATCTTAAATGACCGAAGTCACCTAAGAAGACTCTCGATAAAAACTAGAAAAAATTATCTTCAAGGAGTTTCAAAGGGTAGGAATTTTCAACGAGATCAGACATAGAGGTGTGTAAGGGGATTGGTTCAAATTTGGAACATTTTGTAAAGTCTAAAGGAGGAAGAACTAGGGGGTGTCATGGATCCAGTCATAGATCGAGAGGAGAACCTCGGTGACTTCCAACCTCGGTGACTTCCCAAGCTATCCTAATGTTTGGCTTCATTTTTAAGGAGAAATATTTAGGTGTTTCATCCTGCCAATTTTTCTAGTTAGGGCTTACATTCGTGTGAAACTATCACACAAATAGCCTGGAAGATGTGAGGATTTTAGGTTATGACGGACGACAACCTAGGAATCCTGAGACGAGTTAGGGATTATATTGTATAGCAGGGCTATATGAAGGCCTAAAGATAACTTGAAGATTTACATTGCATAAGAAAGCAACCTCAAAGTCCTATGGCTTTGTTGTTTAAGTCTAAGGAAGGAAGATTAGTTTAGCTGGGGAAGACAGATTTTGCTGTTGAAGATGATCGTGTTGCCCACCATGCTAGGTCCAAGCTCCTTACTATGACGAGTTTAAGTTTTCTAGTGTGTCAAGTTATAATGTCAAATCAGGTGGCCCTATGGTTGAAGTTCTTTAAATTTTTTTAGGGCATGTTAAAGTTGATTAGAGCTATACCGGTCGTCAGTTTCAACATTTTCTTCTATGTTAGCACTGTTGTGATTTGCAGATTTGGTTTGGGTCCAAATGAAATTACTAAACTCAACTTAATGAGTTTCATACTTTCATTTAGACCGTGGTAAGCGT
>NW_018230651.1:49003-54388 GCF_001263595.1 Phalaenopsis equestris | reverse complement strand
CCTCGTTAGCAACCGTAGGTTACCTCCTTCGAGGGATTCCCGATCATCCGATAAAGATGTCTTAATCTAGTTGAAGTTGTAGTTTTGTGTGATGTTTATGATTAAATTTTGAGTTGTTTTATATTTTGAATGTTTTGGCGGTGAATTTTATCTTTGTTGATTTTAGTTTTGGTTTTGGTTTTCCATGCAAATTTGTGTAAGCACAAAATTATAGCAAAAAAAGTACAAGAAAGATCACCCTAATAAAACGCTGTAAACTGTAAAAGCGTACATGGCGAGTCTTCTTGTTCCACCACCTGAAACTTAAAATGCATGCTAGGGCAATTTATATAGAGGCCAAAAAGTAAGGTTTTGGTAGTTTTCTTAACCTTATATCATATCTTGGTGGGTCATTCGGAGTTTAATTAAGGATGATTTTGCCAAGAAAAACATATTAAGTTTAGTAGATTTCTGAGGTATCCAATAGATCTAGAGAAAGAAGCAGGTTTGTGCTACTCTCTTGCTGCTTGGTGGAAGATCCCGAGTTCTATTAAACTTATTATGTTGCTTAATGTTCATCCTGTAAATACCCTTAATGCTCAGTGAGCACTGATGTCTCAATTATCTCTAATAATAGGGTAATTATCACTTGTGATTCAATTTAAGAATTATGTGGGTGAAGACCCTTAAAGAGGCAAGTTAGTGTTGTTGAAACACTTAGCCAAATTTTAACCCTAATTGGGCATGTAGTGTTTGAAAGATGTTTTAATTTTAAATGATGTTTACTTTTAAAATCCTTATTTAAATGAAACTTGATTTAGCCTAAGTCATTACTAAGCCCTTAAGATCTAGGTGAGTGTCTTAATTAGTTTTGAAAAGGTTAGGCTTTAGGTGGTCATGATTCATGATTTGAATTTTATTTGAAAATCAAAATAGGGGTATTAAATTGATTAATTATTGACTTCAAAAGTCATACCCCTAAGTCCTGGATTCATTTTATTTTAATAAACTTCCAAATTTTAATAATTTAGAAATTTATTAACTTATCCTTTAAATTAAGAAAGTGAGGTTGGTTTCTACCAATTAACCCCTAATGTTTCAAACATCAAATAAATTGATTAAGATCATAGGTTAAGAAATTCCCTCCTTAAATTAAGCCTAAATGTTAATTAAGGCTAATTTTCTAAAATTACACATTTTTCCTTAAGGCTCTAACACTTCATAATTTTTCAAATTCAATTCAAATGACTTTGAAATTTTTAGCCTCCCTCATTTATGGGTCAATTAAGACATCAAAGGAGAAAATGTGATTTTTTAAAATTTAATTTATTTATATAATTATTTTCATGCTCCAAGGTGACTCCTAATCCCTTGAAATGTTTACTAGAGGTAGACCTAGACCAGAGAAGCCTTTGGACCAAATTTCATGATTTTTTGAATTCTATTTGAATTTTAAGAATTATTTTAAGTTCTGGGGTATATATTAAATATTAAATATTTTAAATGGGGGAAATTAAGTTTCGTATTTTTTAAAAGTCTCCCTAAGGTCAGAGAACTGAGAGAAGAGGAACTTATATTTTTTTTGAATTTTATTTGATTTATTGGAATTATTTTAGTGGAAACCCATTTTTAGCCATTAAAAATCATTTTTAAGCTTTAAAATTCAATATCTTTATTTAGAAAACTAGGAAAATATTCTAATTGTTCCTAAGTGATTAGGAAGCAATTTAGAATATTTTCACGAGTTTTATTATTTTTGTGATTTTTAGGGATTTTTAATTATTTAAATATTAAAAATAGACTAAAAATCAAGTTTTTATTTTAAAAATCATTTTATTTTTAGAAAATACCCCTGATCACAGAGAACTCAAAAAATATTTTTTTATAAATCTTTTTAGTTATATTTTGCTTTTTAAAAATCATTTAAATGCCAAAAACGATGTTTATCTTAAAAAATCAACTTAAGTTATCAAATGAACTCAAAATATTTTGAAATTTTTGTGGTGAGTACTCTGGATCATAAATAACAGTGAGGATAAAAAATCAAGTCATTTAAATGTTTATATCTTTCAAAATTAATTTCCTTAATGATTTAGAGTTTATGAAAATTGAGTACATTTTAAATGACTTGACCCATGAAATTATTTCCAAAAGCTCCTCTTGTCATGATGGACCTTCCAAATTTTCTTGGAATTTTCTAATCAACATGGTAATTTTCATGATTATTTTAAGTAAATAACGCAGATAAACTTAATTTAAGCAAATAATACACATAAATTTGAAAAATGTGATTCTCTATCTAGAGACCTCCTCTAACTTTGGAAAAATCAGAGAATGTTCTCTAAGACAGAGGCAACATCATACTAAAATTTCAAGTCATGGTGATATTTTTACATGCATGGATGCATGGAGAATCAAAATGGAGAATCAAAAGATTAAAATCAGTATTTAATTAATTAAAAATAAAATATGCATCACATGGACTTAAAATTATTTCCACATTATTCTCCTTTGTTCACTGAGCAAGTGGGTATTTTTATTTTATTTTTATGATTTTTCTACACCAAGATATGTATTTTTTAAGTTAAGGGAGTTTAAATAAATAGAAAAAGCCCTATTTTTCTACTTATCCATGCGGCGCCACGTCAACCTACGGCGGCTCCGAAGCTCCATGCGCCGAGCTCCCATTTGATGTCGCTGTCTATGCCAGTAGCCACGTGTCCCGCTGTTCGTGTAAAGAAGCACTGTCCGAATTCATATTGGCCGTCCATTCGATACACGCTTGATCAAACGGCTCCCCGTCATCATCCCCTATAGAATGGATCCCGTTACCGACCACACTAAAACCCTAAGATCTCAGCCTAGACTCAATCAAATCGCTTTGGCTTTGATCCTATGGACTCATCTAAGTGAATGGACTCATCTAAGTGAGACAACTCATCTAAGTGAGACAAACACATCTATACGGTAATCATGCAATTAAATTAAGCCTAATCAAATGGAGAATCAAAATAGGCTCTGGAGGGAGCAAAGTTTTATACCTGAAGGTTCAATCAGAGGGTCTTGGCACGTTTGTTGGGGTCCAAAGAGGCTAGGGATTAAACATCTTACTTTGGTGAGAGGCCTAAATATGATTTTGATCACGGTCGAATTTGGGTGCTGAATTTGGGTGTTAGTCTAGAGCTATGGTAGAGGCTCTGTGGAAGGGGGATTTTCTGGGGGCTTTGGTTCCTTTCTTGGTTGTGAAGGGGTGGGTAGAGTTAATTTGAGTTTGGTGGAGTGTGGAGGTGTAATGAGCTCTGTCCTGGTTTCCAATAAGAGTTTGAGCTCAAAATTGAGCTCCGATAGTGGAAATTGATGAGAGAAAACAGTTGGAATGCATTGAGGGGATTCTAGGGAAGCTCTGTGCTCAATTTGGAGAGGTCTCTAAGAAATTTTCAGAACTTTGTTTAACGGCCATGGAGGTGGCCTTTTATAAAAATGGGTTTATGGTGGTTGTCATGGCCAATTAGAGGGTGTAATGTGGTGCTTAGGTGGAGAACAGAGGAGTTCTACAATTCAATTTGGCTGAGCTGGCCTCTAGGTTTGATTTGGGTGAAGCTCCATTGGGGTGGCTCTCATTTTGAATGCAAATGTGTTTTTATTTGGCAAGGATATCTTAAGCATGTGGATTTTTGGGAATAAGATCTCTTAATTTTGGGTACTTTTGGTCCATGGCTCATCTAGCTTGTGTTAGATGTGTTTTAGCTCAGCCTTAGGGGTCAACTAATGGCTGAGGTGGAGTTAATTTGGTTGTTTTAGGGTGGTTAGGTCACATTTAGTGCATGGGTCCAAGTGGGTGCAAATGACCAAAACTTGGGTTTAGTCTAGGCTACCCATGTCAATTGGCCCAAATAAATGTTTTATTTTGTGTACATGATCATAATGAACAACTTTGGCGAAGGATGGAAGTGGTTTTGAGCTCAATTGAAGGGTCAATTTGAGGGAATTTTGAATTTTAATCAATTTGGTCATGTTGGGATAGGCTTGGGTCAAGCTTGAGCTAGCCTTGGGCTAATTCCAAATTGATTATTTTAAATGGTCAATAGGGACCCCATTAAGAGTTTTCAACATGAATTGGATGCCAATTTGGGGGTTAAGGCAATCAATTGAGTGAAATTTGGGGACTTAGAAAATTTGGGGCTAAATTTGGGAATTTTGGATTTAGGCCAAAATCAAATGGATTTGAGGCTTTGCCAAGGCCAATTTATGGTTGATTTTGATGTTTAGAAATGTTATAAAGATTTTGCAACATTAATTTGGGCCAACTGACTAGTATATGGAGGGTTCAATTTGGTGAGATTAGGTTATGTGACCAAAGTTGGGGGTTTGACCTATACCAAAATTGGACTTAAATCATGGCCCAATTAAGCTTGGATTTGGTCTGGTTTGGCCATATAAAAATTGAATTTGAATTTAGGATTTAAATTGGGGTAATTTGAGATCAAAATTATGGACATTTGAATTGAATTTGGGGAAATTTGGGCCTTTAAAGGGAAATTTGGGGGTTTTGATCAAAGAGGGTCAAATTAGCCAAATTGGGCCATGTGATAGTTGGGGAAAATGAAATTGGGAATATTTGGGAGGTTTTAAGAATTTTTGGGATTTTTTGGAATTTTTGGAATTTTGGGCACAAGAGGGGTATTTTGGTAATTTGGCCAATTTGGGGATTTTGGGAAATTTGGGTGTTTTCAAGGTGTTTAAAATGATTTTTGAACAAGTTTGGGTGTTTTGGCTAGATTTGGAGATTTTGGCCAAATTTGGGGTCCCAAGGGTATCTGGGTAGTTTGAGGAATTTGGGGGCAAAATGATAGGTTGGGTATCTTAGTAGAATTGGAGAACCAACCACCATTAATAAGCCATGGACCAATAACAACCCAATTTTGGGTCCTCTATGTAGTGCTCTTAGCTAAACCCTAGCCTAGGGCTAATGGGTTTAGGGAACCACCTACAGGAGCCTCGCAAAAGTATCAAGGGACCAAAGCCTAGAAGTTCTCGGTTTAGGGTAATGAGTGATTGTGAGCGCAAACAAGTTCCTTAGCCCTAGAACAACACCTAGGGTCAATCCTAAGGTCCAACAGTCCTAAGGGTCACTCATCGTGAGTTTCCCCCATAGTGACCCTATCTACTAAGTGCTAGAGGTTAGAACAAATATGTAGAACTTTCAAGTTGAGTAGAGAAGAGTTTGAAATTTCTAATGGTGAGGGCTCCTTTTCTAGTCTTCTAAGAATAGTCAATAGGAAAGTCCTATGGCTAGATCTTAGGCTACTAAAGAAGAAAAACTGAACCTCAACCAAAAGTGAGGTCAACAAATGGACCCCCAATAGATGTGGTGTGTTGGGCAAGCACACCGCACGTATTGGCGTT
>NW_018230651.1:45751-48590 GCF_001263595.1 Phalaenopsis equestris | reverse complement strand
AAAGATGAGAATCAGAATTTAGGTACTGATTCAAAAATGAGATTTGAAATTTAGGTATCAATCCCAGGGAGAGAGTTGAAATTTAGGTATCTACCTCGAAAGATGAGAATAAGAATTTAGGTACTGATTCGAAGATGAGATTTAAAATTTAGGTATCAATCTTAAAGAGAGAGTCAAAATTTAGGAATCAACCTCGAAAGATGAGAATCAGAATTTAGGTACTGAATCAAAAATGTGAGAATTGAAATTTAGGTATCAATTCCGAGAAGAGAGTCAAAATTTAGGTATCGACCTCAAAAGATGAGAATCAGAATTTAAGTACTGATGCAAAAGGAGAATTGAAATTTAGGTATCAATTCCGAGAAGAGAGTCAAAATTTAGGTATCGACCTCGAAAGATGAGAATCATAATTTAGGTACAGATTCAAAAGGAGAATTGAAATTTAGGTATCAATCTCAAGGAGAGAGTCAAAATTTAGGTATCGACATCGAAAGATGAGAACCAGAATTTAGGTACTGATTCAAATGAAGAATTGAAATTTAGGTATCATTCTCAAGGAGAGAGTCCAAATTTAGGTATCGAGCTCAAAAGATGAGAATCAGAATTTAGGTACTGACTCGAAAATGTGAGAATTGAAATTTAGGTATCAATTTTGAGAAGAGATTTGAAATTTAGGTATCGACCTTGAAAGATGAGAATCGGAATTTAGGTACTGATTCAAAAGGAGAATTGAAATTTAGGGATCAATTCCGAGAAGAGAGTCGAAATTTAGGTATCAAACTCAAAAGATGAGAATCATAATTGAGGTACTGATTCAAAAGGAGAATTGAAATTTAGGGATCAATCTCAAAGAGAGAGTCGAAATTTAGGTATCATCCTCGAAAGATGAGAACCAGAATTTAGGTATCATCCTTGAAAGATGAGAACCAGAATTTAGGTATTGATTCAAAAGGAGAATTGAAATTTAGGTATCAATCTCAAGGAGAGAATCAAAATTTAGGTATCGACCTCAAAAGATGAGAACCATAATTTATGTACTGATTCAACTATGTGAGAATTGAAATTTAGGTATCAATCTTAAGGAGAGAGTCGAAATTTAGGTATCGACCTCAAAAGGTGAGAAAGAATTTAGGTACTGACTAAAAAATGTGAGAATTGAAATTTAGGTATCAATTCTGAGAAGAGAGTCAAAATTTTGGTATCGACCTCGAAAGATGAGAATTAGAATTTAGGTACTGACTCAAAAATGAGAATTGAAAGTTATAATGAGCTTGTGGTTTTGAATTTGCAGAAGTGTGTCATGTGGAAAGGTTGATTTTGTCGAAGAAGATTTATAGAACTTTGTGTGATTTTTTGCATAATGCAAAATTCCGCAGGGATGTGAAGCGAGTCAATGCAGATAAAGATGTTTGTGTTGCACGCACAAAGAGTAAGAAACTCTGAAAATAAGAGAATCCACTCAACAGATTTTTATCACATTTAATTTTTCAAAATATCTCATTAATGTTTTAATTTTAATTGGTTGATTTTTAAAAGAAATTTATTTTGTTGTTTATTTATATCATGATTATTATTATTTAAATTTTATTTATTGAAATTCTGTTAATTGAAATTCTGAACCAACGTGTGGTTCGTGGCTTTCATTCATCGCACAAATAGAAAACTAACAAAAAGGCACATTCGTGAGAAAAAATTTCATTAATCTGCTTCAATAAAACGATGTCACAGATTGAACTTAGGCTAACGCCTCAAGAGGTACAATATATAGTCCATGTCAAAATACATTCAGAACATCTCATGCTATGAATACATTGTAGGCTATTGTAGGCTGAATATCATGTTTCTAAAAAGAAAAGTGAACCCTCTGATTGTCTGTACTAGGTATGACAAGCTCCTGATCAAGCAGACCTTCTAAGTCATGCTCCAGGATAAGAGTTCCCTTTGCATGTCCTTAGAGGTACACCCCTCTCATAGCTCGTACGACAGTAGCTCTTCCAGTTTTGGATCTGGCTAAAATCCATATGGCATTTTGCTTTCATCCATCCTGCGGAAAGTCACAGACACCCTACGGTGTCGTACCCCTGGAATGTAATGTTTTCAACTTTTGCATCGTTGCCTTTAAGAACAAGTACTGAACTGACTGGTAGAGGAATCTCCACAGCACCTTTAAATTCAGCAGGGTCGACGATATAGATTTCTTTCTCAAATAGAATATTGCTTTTGCTCATAAATGAGACATTGCAGAAGGGCCTCACAAAATCATGATGATCAATGTGTGGGGGAATGAAATCACCCTCTTCATAGTTTTTGATAATGCAACTATTGAGAATGCAGGTAGCAGGTAAAATATTCCCTTTGACCATTCTTTTGATCATCCATTTTATGATTAGCGGTAGTAGTAAGATTTTTATTGATTTAGAAAAAGCTTACGATAAGGTTCCAAGAGATATTCTTTGGAGAGTTCTCGAGAAGAAATGTGTTGATATGACTTATATTCAAGTCATTAAGGATATGTATACTAGAGCTGTTACTTGTGTTCAAACTGAAGGAGGATTGACAAAATATTTTCCTATTTCTGTTGGTTTACATCAGGGATCGACTTTAAGCCCATATCTTTTTGCTTTAATTATGGATGGTCTTACTGGACATCTACAAGAGGATGTACCTTGGTGTATGCTTTTTGCTGATGATATTCTTCTCGTGGATAAAACGAGAGAAAAAGCCCAGGAAAAACTTGAATTATGGAGGTCTACATTGGAGTCTAAAGGCCTTCGTTTAAGTAGAACTAAAACTGAATACATGGAATGTAATTTTAGTAGTAATAGCTCTAGTGACAGAA
>NW_018230651.1:34691-45520 GCF_001263595.1 Phalaenopsis equestris | reverse complement strand
TTAGGAGAGTAGATGTTTTAGATTCGACTTGTGTTAAGAAAGGCAGAGGTAGACCTAGGAAGAATTGGGCTTATTGTATTAAAAATGATCTTAATTTACTAGAACTAAATGAAAAAATGACACTAAATAGGACGCAATGGAGAAAAAGGATTCGTGTAGCTGACCCCACGTAGTGGGATTAAGGCTTTGTTGTTGTTGTTGTTGTTGTTGGTAGTGGATCCACTTGATCATGTCTGAGGATCCCAAACAGATTCCCCTATCTGTCATTTATGAAGTTATAACAATAGCCGCACTGGATGGTGATTCTTCCCTTTCCTCTAATCCATTTCTTTGGCTCGGAATATATCCTTTCCATGAGAAGGCCCGCTCGACCTCTATCTCTTAAATCAAAGATACAATCCAAAATGCTTCTTTCATGACTTTTGGAGAAAACTCTGGTATACAGCTCCAGGCCTTCTAGTATGTTGATGAACTTTCCCTGAACTTCTTCATAAAATTCAAATTCTCTTTTATTTACTTTACTTATCTTGTAGTATTCTATCATACCAGGGGTTGGCAGCTGTCACGGGCGTTCCTTCCTTCGAGCATTGGCAGGAACCTAAACTGGCACTGGTTGATCTGGAGCATGAGACTCGATCTCTAGCAGGATGTACGACCCTGGGCTCCACGATACATATTGATCTATCCCCAATGGGACATATGGCTCATCCATCATAAAATCTAAAGTCTGAGACCCATTGGAGCTTGAGGTGTACTGTTCCAATGTACTAACATGCTGTAAATGTAGAACATTGCAAGCCGAGCATTCTACAAACGCGCCTATGGCTGATGCCCGGCCGGTATTTCAACGTTGCACGTCGGGCAACCCTTGCACAAAACATCTGAAACTGAAAGTGTGTCTGACTCTATCACAAACCCTGGTTCTTCATCCGTATTCAGTAGGCTAGCAGAAGTTTCTTTCAGATCTGGATCATAAATGTGCCCCTCAGGAATAGGGGTGAGCAAGTTGTTCCTCTCTCTTTGACGTCTGCGTTCTTGTCATAGAAAATCTCTTTGCTTCTTGCGGCTGGTGTTTCTACGTTGCATCCTGCGAAGCGAAGTACATGGAAGTTGTTTGTTATTGGCTATTGGCGGCTATTAAGCCTCCAGCCAGTGTAGCTACCATGGAGGGCAGAAGGTTGGGCCCTTCCATCGGATCTTTCTCTATTATCACATTCTTGCCTCTGCGTGGATTCTTCTCTGCTTTATTTCACTCTTTCACCAACCACTCTCAGTAGTGAAGGCAATCCCTCTTTCTCTTTGCAGCTGACAACGTCCATGAGAGGACCTTCGTAGTCCATGTCAACCTGGTTAAAATCCATGTTGAAGTCAATGGTACCGCTTTGCGGCGCCATCTCCTCATTTAGTGCGAGGCTCTAGCCATCCTTCCTCCACCCATCTTGGAAAGCAAAGACCAGCCTCTGTCCCGACATTTTTCTGCAGACGACAGGAAAATCGTTAGTGAGCCGAAACTTATCATGAATAAGAACGAAACGAAGTATTTATTAAAGTAAATTTTAATTTGTTTTGGTGAAATGAACTATTTATTTTATGTATGAGTTTTGTTTAATTTACTGAAACATTATACTCAAAAGTGGAAAGACGAAAATTTTTTTATATAAAGTCATTTAAATGTTTATATCAATGGAGATAAAAAATCAAGTCATTTAAATGTTTATATCTTTCAAAATAAATTTCCTTAATAATTTAGAGTTTATGAAAATTGAGACATTATAAATGAATTAACCCATGAAATTATTTCCAAATGCTCCTCTGATCATGGTGGACCTTCCAAAATTTTCTTGGAATTTTCTAATCAACATGTTAATTTTTATGATTATTTTAAGCAAATAATGCACATAAACTTAAAAAAATGTGATCCTCTGTCTAGGGACCTCCTCCGACTTTAGAAAAATTAGAGAATGTTCTCCTTGACAGAGGCTACAATTTGCCAAAAATTTAAGCTGTGATGATAATTCTACATGCATGGAGATTCAAATTATTCATATTAGTATTTAATTAACTTAAAATAAAATATGCATCATATGGACTTAAAATTATTTCCACATTATTATCCTTTGTTCACTGAGTAGAAGGGTATTTTTATTTTTTTTTTATGATTTAACTACACCAAGATATGGATATGTATTGTTGATGTTCAGGGAGTTTAAATAAATAGAAAAAATCCTATTTTTTTACTTTTCCACGCGGCGCCCCGTCAACCTACGGCGGCTCCGAAGCTCCACACAGCACGCTCCCATTTGTCGCCGTCCACGTCAGCAGCCACGCATCCCACTGTTCGTGTAAAGAAGTACAGTCCGGCTTCATCTTGGTCGTCCATTCGATACACGCTTGATCAAACGGCTCCCCGCCATCAGCCCCGATAGAATGATCCCGTGACTGTCCACACTAAACCCTAAGATCTCAGCCTAGACTAAACCAAATCGCTTCGGGTTTGATTTTATGGACTTGTCTAAGTGAGACAAACACATCCACACGGTAATCATGCAATTAAATTAATCCTAATAAAATTGAGAATCAAAATAGGCTCAGAGGTATAGAAGTTTTATACCTTTGCTCTGAGAAGTGAAGCTTCAATCAGAGGGTCTTAGCCCGTTCGTTAGGGTCCAAGGAGGCTAGGGATTAAGCCTCTTGCTATGGTGTAAGGATTAGATATGAATTCGATCACGACCAAATTTGGGTGTTGCTCTAGAGCTATGGTAGAGGCTCTGTGGAAGGAGGATTTTATGGGGCTTTGGCTCCTTTCTTGGTTGTGAAGGTGTAGGTAGAGTTAATTTGAGTTTGGTGGAGTGTGGAGGTGTAATGAGCTCTGTCCTGGTTTCCGACAAGAGTTTGAGCTCAAAATTGAACTTTGACAGTGGAAAATGAAGAGATAAAATAGTTGGAATGCACTGAGGGGATCTTAGTGAAGCTCTGTGGTTAATTTGGAGAGGTCTCTCTAATAAATTTCAGTACTTGGTTTAACGGCCATGGAGGTGGCCTTTATTGGGTTATGGTGGCTGTCATGGCCAATTAGGAGGTGTAATGTGGTGCTTAGGTGGAGGGCAGAGGAGTTCTACAATTCAATTTGGCTGAGCTGGCCTCTAGGTTTGATTTCGGTGAAGCTCCATGGGGGTGGCTCTCAGTTTGGCCATTTTTCGGCGCTCAGGGCATCCAGAGGAATCTATCACAACAATCTAATGCTAATGTGCTTTGATTTGGCAAGGATATCTTAAGCATGTGTATTTTTGGGAATAAGATCCCTTAATTTGGGGGACTTTTGGTCCATAGCTCATCTAGATTGGGTTAGATGTGTTTTGGCTCAGCCTTAGGGGTCAACTAATGGCTTAGGTGGAGTTAATTTGGTTGCTTTAGAGTGGTTAGGTCACATTTAGTACATGGGTCCAAGTGGGTGCAAATGACCAAGACTTGGGTTTGGTCTAGGCTAGCCATGTCAATTGACCCAAATAAATGTTTAATTTGGTGTAGATGATCATAATGAACAACTTTGGTGAAGGATGGAAGTGGTTTTGAACTCAATTGAAGGGCAATTTGAGGGAATTTTGAATTTTAATCAATTTGGTCTTATTGGGCTAGGTTTGGGTCTAGCTTAAGCTAGCCTTGGGATAATTCCAAATTGATTGTTTTAAATGGTCAATAGGGACCCCATGAAGAGTTTTCAACATGAATTGGATGCCAATTTGGGGGTTAAGGAAATCCATTAGGTGAAATTTGGGGATTTTGAATTTAGGCCAAAGTCAAATGGACTTGAGGCTTCACCAAGGCCAATTGATGGTTGATTTTGATGTGTAGGAATGTTATAAAGATTTTGCAGCATTAATTGGGGCCAATTGACTAGGCTATGAGTTCAATTTGGTGAGATTAGGTCATGTGACCAAAATTGGGGGTTTGACCTGTACCAAAATTGGGTTCAAATCATGGGCCAATTAACTTGGAATTGATCTAGTTTGGCCATGTCAAAAGTGAATTTGAGTTTAGGATTGAATTTGGGGTCAATCGAGATCAAATTGATGGACATTTGAGTTGAATTTGGGGAAATTTGGGCCTTTAAAGGGAAATTTGGGAGTTTTGATCAAATAAAATCAAATTGGCCAAATTGGGTCATGTGATAATTGAGGAAAATGAAATTCGGATTGAGGAAAATGAAATTGGGAATATTTGGGAGGTTTTGGGAATTTTTTGGATTTTTTTGGAATTTTTGGAATTTTGGGCCCAAGAAGGGTAATTTGGTAATTTGGCGAGTTTGGGGATTTTGGGTAATTTGGGTGTTTTTAAGGTGTTTGAAATGATTTTTGAAGAAGTTTGGGTATTTTGGCAAGATTTGGATATTTTGGCCAAATTTGGGGTCCCAAGGGTATTTGAGAAGTTTGGGGAACTTGAGGGCAAAAGGCTAGGTTGGGTATCTTAGTAGAATTAGAGCACCAACCACTATTAACAAGTCATGGACCAATAGGAAACCCATTTTGGGTCCTATATGTAGTGTTCTTAGCCAAACCCTAGCTTAGGGCTAATGGGTTTAGGGAACCAGCTATAGGAGCCTCCCAAAAGTATCAAGGGACCAATGCCTAGAAGTTTTGGGTTTAGGGTAATGAGCGATTGTGAGTGCAAACAAGTGCCTTAGCCCTAGACCAACACCCAGGGACAACCCTAAGGTCCAACAACCCGGTGACTTATCTTGAGTTTCCCCCATAGTGACCCCATCTACTAAGTGCTAGAGGTTAGGACCAATATGTGGAACTTTCAAGTTGAGTAGAGAAGAGTTTGAAATTTCTAATGGTGAGGGCTCCTTGTCTAGTCTTCTAAGAATAGTCAATAGGAAAGTCCTGTGGCTAGATCTTAGGCTACTAAAGAAGAAAAACTGAACCTTAACCAAAAGTGAGGTCAACAGGCTTGCGCCAATCTTCGTTGATATCTGCAACAATAATTATCGTTTCTTCATCTTTTCTGAGCTTGTGTGGAGTTCAATGGTCAATCTAAAACAAAACTTGTCTTGCTTGCACTGTGGTGTCAATGGAATCCTCTGGGGGACATGAAAATTCTTTTGCAAGTTTTGCTAAAGCGTTAGCATGAGCATTATCTCCTTTAGGAATCCGGTAGAAAGTTATGTTGGGGATCTGCTCCAGCAGCTTCATTGTATACCGATGGTATTTTGCTAGTCTTGGTTTCAAAATCTTCTATTGTCTGTAGACTTGCTAGATAATGATACACCTAAATTATATAGTATTTTTAGACATATTTTTATATAGTATTTTTAGACATATTAAATTATATAGTATTTTTAGACATATTTTTATATCTATTTGTGAGATATTGCGCTTTAATGGAAGGTATTTTTGTGTTTTTCTTGCAGATATAGGTAAAAGGGGTGAAAAATAGTTAAAGAACTGAAAAAGGATCAAATTTGGAGCAAAAAGGTGAAAAATGTGCAAAAGTGTTTTGGAACATAAGCGCTAGATCCGGCCCTTGAGTGCCGATTGAACAGAGAAGGCCACGTCTAAGCGCCAGAGGCCCCATTCTTAAGCACCAGTGGCAGTTATTGGACGAACAAATTCGGTTTCTATGAATTTTGAAGAGGTTTTTGAGGCTCCCATTGGCTTAATAGGTGATATAACCACCATGAACAAAAATTATCACGAAACGATGCATCTCTTAGGGAAATACATCGAATCTAGACATATTTTGAAGAGAAACCAAGACACATTTCAGAAAATTATAAAAGAAAGAAGAGAGGACTTAGAAAAAAGTCCTGAAAGTATTGGAAAGTTTTCAAGCACCACTTTTACATTTATTTTATCATTTTTGTTATTTTATTTTGAGTGATTGTAAAGAGATGATTGTAAAGAGAAGAGAATCAAAGGAACTTTAAGAGTTTGGTGGAGGACTTGAAATAAGTTTTTTATTTTTTTTAGAGACTACTTTTGCTTTTAATTAAGACTTGTTGTTGGTTTGACAATGATTTCTTCTTTTAAACTAAAGTGTGGTTTTGTTTCTCCATGGATTCTGAGTAGTTTTCTGTATTTTTCTTCTTAAAATGATAAGTAATTAAGTTTTGGAGGGAAGTTGTAAAACGTATTGTTCTTCAATGATTGAAGAAGTTGTGATGATTTAAATCCATGCACTTCATTTACTTCTTGATTTGGCCAATCCAGATGTTAAAATTTCTTGTGAGAACATGTGAGAACCGGGTTGGTATTGTCTCAGTCAACAATTGGAAAGAATTACATGAGGTTGTATGAATGAGAATGTAGTTCATAAGATTGAGTGAAAATAAATAAGGAAATATTCGTTGAAGGGTGTAGAGTTAGAGGACTTTAATATGACAGGTTAAAGCCCCCAACTTGTTTTATTATTTTAGGTTCTGATACAAGATGTTAGCCCCCAAGTGGAGGGAATCGAGGGAACTCTAGAGTGAGAGCTAGTATCTTCCCTGCATAATCGGTCTTCAGAACTATTCAAACTTTAAATTAGCCAGTGTTCTTTATAGCAACTCTAGTAAGGGTAAATAATATTATTTCTCTAATTTGGCATAACATAATTTGTATACTTCCACAACAGAATTCTTATACTTATTAATGATTCATGATAAGAAGAAAGATATTTTTCTTATTTGCTTTTCTTCTACAAAAACTCTAGTTATCTTTTTAAATTGTTATTGTTCTATCAAAATATTGAAAATACCAAAAATATTTAAATTTTCATTACTGCTAAAATCATCTTTAGTTCAGATAATTATCTTTTTATTTTAAATTGAAAGTTTGTTGTTCAAGAGTGCATATGTGTATTCTTCCTGTGGGTTCGATATTCAGGTCTTAATCAAAAAATCCTATATTACTTGATAACGATATATATACTTGCGTAGTATCCCAATATATAAAAATTAAAAGTTAAATTCTTATTTTTTTTCAGGATCAAGTTTTTTTGGTTTTGTTGCAAAGTAAGGTATATATGAAATATAATTTGAATTATTGTTATACTATGCATATTAGCAGTGTCGAAGGGATCAAGTTTTTTGCACCGTTGCCGGGGAGAAATTGATTTTAAAAGCTAATTTCTATTTTAGCAATTTTCTATTTTTAGAAAGTCTTATTTAAACTTCAAGTTATCTTAATTTTGTTTTGTTTATTTTATTTTATTTTATTATATTTTAGTGTATGCGTAGTTTAGGTTCTGAAAGACTAGTGCCCTACGATTCTTAATTAGAAAGAACTGTTAGAAAAATCATAAAAACAAAAAAAATTATAGAAATGACAGACCAAAATAATCAAAATACTGAAATTCATCAAGAGTTTAGACCTTTAAGAGATTATGTCAACCCTACTGTAGATGAACTTCATTGTAGTATTCAAAAACCTACTATGGTGGCTAATTCATTTAAGCTTAAACCTGTTATTATCCAAATGGTACCAAATAATCAGTTTGGGGGATCACCAACTGAAGATCCAAATTTACATCTTGCCAATTTTCTAGAATTGTACGCTACATTTAAATACGACGTTGTTAGTCTTAGAATTTTTTCCTTCTCCTTAAGGAATAATGCTAAAATATGGTTAGACTCATTAACACCTAGATCAATTAGGACTTGGAGTGACTTATTAAAAAAATTCTTGGCAAAATATTTCCCACTTTCAAAACTGCTAAACTTAGGAATGACATTACTTTATTTTTCATGTTAGATGGTGATTTGATTTAAGAGGCATGGGAACAATTTAAGGAACTTCTTATGAAGTGCCCATATCAAGCTATACCAGATTGGTTAATAATTCATACTTTTTATAATGGATTAGTTGAATTTCGTAGATCAATTATTGATGCCACTGCTGGTGGTTCATTGATGTAAAAAATGTCAAAACCATTATTCATTGATGTCAAAACCATTACATGACGCTTATGCTTTAATTGAAGAAATGACTACCAATATTTTTCAATGGCTTTCTGAGAGGGTGAATCCTAAGAAAGTAGCCAATTATCATAAAAATAATGCATTTACCATGTTAGCAAATCAAGTTGCTGCAATTTCAAGGAAGTTAGACCAATTTGGAATGAATTTTTCTCAACCAATTTCTATGATTGAAGAGAATTCATTAAGCTAAATGGTAGATTCTCAATCATCATTAGAAACTTTGAATGCCATAAATAATAAGTAGAATAACCCAAGTCGGAAGAACCATCCCAACTTTAACTGGAATAACAATTCAGGTGGTAATAATCAGCAATGGGGGAACAACCAAGGAAACCCATTGGGAAACTGGAACAACATAGGGAATAATAATTATAGATCTACTTATCCTCCAGGTTTCAACATTAATACACAGTTAAAGAAGAAGTTGTCTATAGAAGAAGTGGTGTTACAAATGGGAAATCAATTACAAAGTCAAGGAGCTATAATTAGAAATATTGAGAATCAACTTGGGCAAATAGCAAATTCATTAAGTAATAGATCCCAAGGAACACTTCCTAGTAATACTAAATCAAATCCAAAAGACCAGAATAAAGAACTAGTAAAAGTCGTTCAATTTAGAAGCGGAAGAGAGTTGGAAGGTCGGGTTCAAAAAGAAATTGAAGTAGAGAGAGAAGAAATTGAAGAATCAAAAGAGGATGCTCCAAAAGATTCTGAGAGACCTATTTATCCACTAAAAATTGATTTAAAAAAACCACCACCTCCATTTCCTCAAAGACATTGTCAGCAAAAGTTGGATAAATAATTTTCAAAATTTCTGGAAATATTTAAGAAGCTTAATATTAATATTCCATTTGCTGAAACCATAGAACAAATGCCGAGCTATGTAAAGTTTATGAAGGATATTGTCAATAGGAAATGGAAGTTTGAAGATAATGAGACTGTTGAATTTAGTGAGGACTGCAGTGCAATAATTCAGAAGAACTTTCTTGAAAAGCTTAAAGATCCTGGTAGCTTTAGAATTCCATGTGCAATAAGAGACAGATTTTATGGGCTTATGTGATTTAGGTGCAAGCATTAACCTTATGTCATTATCAATATTTAAACGATTGAGATTAGGAGAAATAACCCCTACTACTGTAACTGCAGTTAGCAGATCGTTCGATAACATACTATAAAAGAGTTATAGAAGATGTCCTAGTGAAAGTGGATCAATTTATTTTTCCTGTTGTTTTCATTGTGCTAGATATAGAGGAAGATAAAGAGATACATATCATTTTGGAGAGACTTTCCTAGTCACAAGAAGAGCAATGATAGATGTGCAAAAAGAGGAATTAACAATGCACGTCAATGATCAAACTGTTACTTTTAACTTTTCAAAATCAATGAAATACCCTACAAAAGGTAAAGATAATGAATGTTATAGGATGGATGTTATAAGATATCTAAGTGAAAGTCATTTTAGAACTACTTATGAAGAAAAAACTAAAGAAAAAGATTTGGAACACGAGCAAGAAGAGGAATTAAATCAATGTGAAGATCTTTTTAAGGAAAATTCAAATTATGTTCGAGAAAGTTTTGAAGTTTTTGACACGATAGGTAAAGATAAATCATTTTGTCTATCTATTGAAAAACCTCCAGAACTAGAGTTGAAGTTACTTCCTGATTATTTATAATATGTCTTTTTAAGAGATTCCTCTATTTTACCAGTTATAATTTCCTCAAAACTAATGATGGAATAAGAAGAAAGGTTGATGAAAAATTTGAAAAATTTTAAGGAAGCCTTTGGATGGACAATTACTGATATGAAAAGAATCAGTCCTTCAATTTGTATGCATAGAATAAATATGGAAGAGAACTGCAAACCCAGGGCTGATCCGTAAAGGAGATTGACTCCTATTATGAAAGAAGTTGTAAATAAAGAAATTTTAAAGTGGTTAGATGTTGGAATTATCTACCCTATTTAAGACAGTGCATGAGTTAGTCCAAATAATTGTGTTCCTAAGAACAGAGGAGTAACTGTAACTGTAAATTAACTGGAAATGAACATAATGATTTAATACCTACTAGACAAGCTACAGGGTGGAGTGAACATAATGAGTTAATACCTACTAGATAAGTTACAGGGTGGCGAATATTCTTTGATTATAGAAAATTAAATCTTGTCACTATCATTTTCCATTACCCTTTCTAGATCATATGCTGGATAAACTAGCTGAGCATAAATACTTTTGTTTTCTGGATGGATATACTAGTTATCACCAAATTTAAATATCACCTGAGGATCAAGAGAAAACAACGTTTACCAGTCCTTATGGTACTTTTGCTTTTAGAAGAATGCCATTTAGTTTATATGATGCCCATGCTACATTTCAAAGATGTATGATGGCAATTTTTTATGATTTAATTAAAAAAATGATTAAAGTATTCATGGATGAATTTTCAATGTTTGGAATTTCATTTGACTCATGTTTAGAACATTTATCCAAAGTTCTTAAGCACTGTGAAGAAACAAATTTAGTCCTTAACTGGGAAAAATGCCAATTTATGATAGCAGGAGGAATAGTATTAGGACATCAATTATCAAAAAATGGTATGGAAGTAGATCCTGATAAAATTCAAGTGATCGCTAATTTACCTTATCCAACAAATGTAAGGGAAAATAGGAGTTTTTTAGGGCATGCTGGATTCTACAGTTGATATATTAAAGACTTTTTGCCATTTATTGGAGAAAGATGTTATTTATTGGAGAAAGATGTAATTTTTAGTTTTGATGAGGAATGCCTAAAAGCTTTTAACTTATTAAAAGAAAAACTAATCACTGCACCAATTATAGTTTCACCAAACTGGGAAAAACCTTTTGAATTAATGT
>NW_018230651.1:16767-34423 GCF_001263595.1 Phalaenopsis equestris | reverse complement strand
GCTTGAATTAGAAAAACCACTCTGTTTTGAAAATGAAATTAATGAATATTTTCCAGATGAAAAATTGTTCACTATTAATGAGTGGCGTGTTCCGTGGTATGCCGACATTGTGAACTTTATTGTTTGTAATATTATACCCTATGGAATGACATAACAATAGAAGAGGAAATTTATTTCTGAAGCTAAGACCTTTTCTTAGGATGACCCATTTTTATATAAGCAAGGAAAGGATCTGATTATTCGAAGATGTGTACCATCGGAAGAAACTTATGAGATTATCCAAAAATGTTATAATTCTAATTTTGGGGGACATTTTGGTGTTGATAAAACAACATACAAAATTTTACAATCTAGATTTATTATTTTATTATGTTATTTTTATACAAGATACTTTTATTTTATCATTTTTGTTATTTTATTTTGAGTGATTGTAAAGAGAAGAGAATCAAAGGAACTTCAAGAGTTTGGTGGAGGACTTGAGATACTGCTTTTGGTTTTAATTGAGACTTGTTGTTGGTTTGACAATGATTTCTTCTTTTAAACTAAAGTGTGGTTCTATTTTCTCCATGGATTTTGAGTATTTTTCTTTATCTTTCTTCTTAAAATAATAAGTAATTAAGTGTTTGATGGAAGAAGTTGTGATGATTTAAATCCATGCACTTCATTTACTTCTTGATTTGGCCAATCCAGATGTTAAAATTTGTTGTGAGAACATGGAAGTACCGGGCTGGTATTGTCTCAGTCAACAATTTCAAAGAATCACATGAGGTTGTATGAATGAGAATGTAGTTCATATGATTGAGTGCAAATAAATAGGGAAATATACATTGAAGGGTGTAGAGTTAGAGGACTTTAAAGTGACATGTTAAAGCCCCTAACTTGCTTTATTATTTTAGGTTCTGATACGAGATGTTAGCGCACGGGCTGAAGGGAATTGAGGGAACCCTAGAGTGAGAGCTAGTATGCCTAGCCGGTCTTGAGAACTATTCAAACTTTAAATTAGCCAATGTTCTTTATAGCATCTTTAGTAAGGTTAAAGAATATTATTGCTCATGTTTGACACAATACAATTTGCATACTTTCACAACAGAATTCCTATACTTATTACTGATTCAAAACAAGAAGAAAGGTATTTTCAGCCTGACGGCGTTGAACCAAGCGCTTTCTTCTACAAAAATTCTAGTTATCTTTATTTTTTTTTGTGATTATAATAGTTTTTATTTGAAATTATCGTTAGTTTGTTTGAAAATACCAAAAATATTTTAAAATATTTTAATTTTCATTACTACAAAAATCATCTTTAGTTTAGATAATTATCTTCTTATTAAAAATAAAAAATTTGCTGTTCAATAATTCATATTGCGTATTCTCTCTATGGGTTCGATATTCAGGTCTTAATCAAAAAGTCTTATATTACTTGATAACGATACGTATACTGGCGTAGTATCCCAATATATATAAATTAAATTTAAATTCTTATTTTTCTTTAGGATCAAATTTTTTGGTTTTATTGCAAAGTAAGTAAGTATTAGTGAAATATATTCTGAATTATTATTGTACTGTGCATATTAGCGATATCCAAGGGATCAGATGACTAGTTGTGAGTCACCATAGATGAAAATATATGTTATATCAATAGAGATTTCCAAATCTAATCCAGTGATTAAGGCTTCATATTCTGCTTCGTTGTTGGTACATGGCTCTGTCAAATGGTGTGAGAACCTCAGCATACCCTTATCTGGCGTGATAAAAGATCAATCCAATACCTGCTTTGCCTGGTATAACTATGCCTGATCCTTTGTCCTTTCTAGCTGACGAAGCTCCATCAAAGTACATTTCCCAGCGTTGTGCACTGGAGAATTCGATTTGTATTACCTGTTCATCTGGTAGTTCTGGACCCAATCAGAAGTGGGTGTGCTATGAAGAAATCTGCTAAAATATAGCCCTTGACTAACCCTTGATAGCACTAAGTGGAACGAAAGTTAGATAAAATTACAATAAAACCACCAACCATCTTGCTAGATGTTAAGAAAGTGTTGGCCGGGCCATTAAATATTGCAACGGATTAACTTTCGAAATGAAAGTAATATTATGAGAAAGCATGTAATGTCTAAGCTTTTGTGTGGAAAAAATTAAAGCTAGACAATGCTTCTCGGTAGGCAGAAATATGTGGATACCTTATCTCCGTCGGTATTAGGCAGATTAGACGACGACTCAAGTAGTAGAGTGTGTTTTCCTTACCCTTGTCATTGACTTGAGCTAAGAGGGCTTCAAGAGAGCCGTCTAAATCATCTAAGGCCGCGGTATACAGTATCAATGGTTTCCCCGGGATAGGGGCTGCCAAGACAAATGCCAAGACAAAAGGTGTGATTAAATATTGTTTAACATCCTCAAAGGCCGGCTTGTATTTCTCATTCCAAATGATTTTGGCATCCTTTTTAATTAATGCCGAGAATAGATGACACCTACCTGAGAGATTAGAAATAAAGCGTCTCAGATATGCCAACTTTCCTTGGAAAGAATGTATTTGTTTCAAGGTCTTGGGTGGAGGCATTTCTAAGATAGCTTTAATCTTATCTGGATCGATCTAGATTCCCCGATGATGGACAAGGAATCCTAGAAACTTCCCAGAGGTAATGCCAAATGCAAACTTTAAGGGATCATTTTAAGGTCATATCATTGTAACCGTTCGAACACGATCCTCAAATCGCACAAATAGTCTATTTTTCACTTGCTCTAGATGACCAAATCATCCACGTAGCATTCCACTAGATTGTGAATGAGATCATCAAAAAATTTTGTCATTGCACGTTCATATGTTGCTCCAGCATTCTTCAATCCAAACAACATCACTATGTAGCATAAAATTTCGATAGGTGTTCTGAAGGCTGTAAGTGCTGCATCCTCAAGAGCCACCTTGATTTGGTTGTATCCCGACTATTTGTCCATAAAAGAGAAGATTTCGTGTGTAGAAGTGATGTCCACTATCATTTCTAGTATCGATAACAGAAATTCATCTTTTGGACACGCTTTGTTCGAATCCCTAAAGTCGATACAAACACAGATTTGTCCATTTTTCTTCCTATCTGGGGCAATGTTAGCTAACCATGCGGTTTGTTTCTCTTCTCTTACAAAGTGTATTAGGGTTAATCATGGGTTTAGGTGAGTCATGAGAAGGGTTAATCACTTTTAAGGGAATCATTAAAATGGCTTCTCCTTTTGCCACATTAGGTAGGGTGGCATGGCATGGCTCTCAAGGCTTTCATGTGGCTTAAAAGCGGCTTCATGGCTTGCTCTTGGATTGGCTAATTTGCATGAGAAAGAATTTTTAAATTTTTTGGTATCTTTGAAAGGGTTTTTCAAGAGGATACTTTTGGAGAAACTCAATTATGAAGTTTGGAACTTAGGTTTAATTTTGATTAAATGAATGATGGGAAATTTTTTTCATGCTGATTTTGAACTTAGCTGTTAGAATAAAGCATAATGGGATAACATGAGCTTTTTGAATAAGGGATGTTGACTTGATTTTGTACTTGGGATTTTAGCTTTTAGATTTGAGTTTAATGATGTTAAAATTGTTCGTGAAGGGCTTGAATTTTATTAAAATTGGGTTTGGAATGGATTTGGTGGAAAATTGGGGCGATTTTGGGAATTATGAGTAATTTTGAGGATTTTAGGTAATTTTGGGAATTTTGGCAATTTTTGTCAGTTTTAGTGGAGTTGAGGCACTTGGGTACTTGGAAGGGCTTAAAGGTGCTTTTTGTGAAAATTTAGTGTTTTGGGAATTTCTTAAAAATGTATGGGTCAAAGGGCATTTTGGTCATTTTGGTGAATTTGGAGAACTTTGGACAAATTGGACGGTTAAGATTAGTTTTGCTAGAGTTTTGAGCAATATTGGGGATTTTGACAATTTTGCATGTTTTTGATAATTTGGGGGTATTTTGGTAACTTGACCAACTTCGGTGGATTTGGGGAATTTTGAGTAGATCATATGATGTGGTGATGCAAGCCATGAAAAGCCTCTCTAAAGTCACATAAGCCATATGAGAACTCATCTTGAGGCCTCCACAAGTTGGTTCCAGCCATCATAACCAAGGACTTATGTCTTGGGACCACCCGCATGAGCTTTCAAGAGAGTTAAGAAGTAGTTATGGCCTTCAAGTGAAAGATAGGTCAAGTTGAGTGAATGATTGGTTTGGTATGTGGGTGAGAAATTATGGTGAGTCCAAGTGTGCGTGTGCAAGATCAAGCCACCCAGGGTTTCCCTAAGGCTTAAGAATCTTATAAGTAATCTTTTTGAGCTTTCTCATGTTGGTCTCAACCTTCTAAGTGCTAGAGGTCAAAAACCACACATGTTAGACTCCAAGAAGAGCAACAAAGTTGTTTGAGTTTCTAAAATTGAGGTGGGTTCCATTACTACGCTCTTAGAATAGTCAATAGAAAATTCTTAAGACTAGACCTTAAGTTCTAAGGAGAAAACTAGACCTCACTAAAAATGAGGTCAACACAAGGTTGGAAGAACCACCCAAACTTTAACTGGAAAAATAATTCTAGTGAGGGAAACCAATAATAGGGTAATAATCAAACTAATCTGATAAAGAATTGGAATAATCAAGGAAATAACTATAGACCTAATTATCCTCCTGTATTTAACTAAAACCCCCAATTTAAGGAAAAGAAGTTATCGTTGGAAGAAGTGGTTTTGTAAACGAAGAATCAATTGCAAAGTCAAGGTACTGCTATCAAAATTTTTAAGAATCAATTGAGACAAATTGATAACTCAATTGGCAATCGATTTTAAGGGATTCTTCCTAGCAATACCAAAATTAATCCTAAAGAGAAGAGTAGTGAGCATGTCAAAGTTGTGAAGTTAAAGGAGTGGAAAAGAGTTGGGAGATGTAGCACAGAAGAATTTTGAGTTAGAGAAAGAGCGTTCAATGTTGGTTAAACCTAAAGACGATATTATAAATGAATTAGAGAAACCAATTTCATCAAATTGAATTTTTTTAGAGATACATCCACCTCCTTTTCCTCAATGACTTCAACAACAAAATCTAGACTAATAATTTTCAAGATTTTTAGAAGTTTTTAAGAAACTAACGATCAATATATCTTTTTGTGAGGCTCTGGAGCAAATGTCAACTTATGCAAAGCTTATGACGATCATCCTCAATAAAAAAAGTAAGTTTTGAGATTATGAGACTGTTGCGCTAAGTGAAGACTGCGGCACTATCTTTTAAAAGAAGCTTCCTAAAATGCTTAAAGAACATGGGAGCTTTATGATATATTGTCTAATTGGATAAAGATTCTAAGGAAAAGCTTTATACTAATTGGAGCAAGCATTAACCTGATGCATTATCTTTTTTCAGAAGTTTAGGCCTAGAAGAAGTGTCTCTTACCTTCTATAACTCTTCAATTGGTTGATCATTCGGTCACATATCCAAAAGGATTTATAGAAGATGTTCTTCTCAAGGTGGAAAAATTTATCTAGCCAATTAATTTTATTGTGCTAGGCATGGAAGAAGATAAAAAAATTCCTATCATATTAGGTTGACATTTTCTAGTCATTGGAATAGCATTGATTGATGTGCAAAATGGTGAACTAGCAATGCCAGTTAATGATAAAAAAGTTACGTTCAATTTATTAAAATCTATGAAATAATCGTGTAAGGAAAATGATGATGAGTGTTGACGGATGGATTTAATCGATTATCTATGTTGTAGTCATTTTCATGAAAATTATGAAGATAAGAGTAAAGAAAAAGAATTGAGTGAGGAAGAGATTTCAGCCTATCAGGATGAGTATGCTCACCAAGTCACGGATAACTTACAATTTAAACAAGAAAATTTTGAGTTTCTGGATACAACTGAAAATACTAAACCTCTTGCTCCTTCAATAAAGGAACCACAAGATCTCAAAATGAAGATAGTCCTCAAGAACCTGAAATAGAGTTACTTGGGAAAGTCAACCACTTTACCTGTAATTATATCTTCAGATTTAACTTCTTTATAAGAGAAGAAGTTAATAGAAACTCTGAGTAATTATAAGAAGCTTTTCAGATCGACCCTAGCTAATTGATATTCATGATATTAATCCTTCTATATATATGCATAGAATTCTAATTGAAGAAAACAATAAACCTAGGGTTGATCCTCAGAGGAGGTTAAACCCAATAATAAAAGATGTTGTCAAAAAATAGATTTTAAAATGATTAGATGTAGATCTTATCTATCCTATTTTAGATAGTGCTAGACTAAGCCCTATCTATTGTGTCCCTAAGAAGGGAGGAGTAACAATGTCTGTTATCAAGCAGAATGAATTAATTCTTACCAGACATATTATTGTGTACCGAATATGTATTGATTATCGTAAATTAAATGCAACCACTAATAAAGACCACTTTCCTATACTTTTTTATGGATCAGATGTTGGATAAGATAGTTAGTATGTGGACCTCAATTTTGGTGAGGTCTAGTTTCTTTCCTAGGATTTAGAGTCCAGTCATAGGATTTCCCCTTAGATTATCCTAGAACCTTAGTGATGGGACCCACCTCAATTAAAAGCTCAAACCACTTCCTTGCTCTTTTTGGAGCTTCACATGTGTGATTTCTTACCTCTAGCACTTAGAAGGTTGTGACCAACATGAGGAGGCTCAAAGAGAGTACCTATGGAATTGTCAAGCTATAAAGAGCCCTTGGAGGCTTTGCCTTGAACATCACACTCCCACCATCATCACTTCTTGACTCCTTTTGAGAAGCCCTATATGGGTAGTTTTTCACCTCCAGTACTTGGAAGGTAGAGTACAACATGTGGTCATTCAAAAATGAGCTTCCCTGAAATCGTAAGGCTTTAAGGTAACCTAGGATGACTTGACAATTTAGAACCCATCCACTCACCATAAGCCCAAACCTACCTAAATCTATCCAAATTCAACTCCCAAGTCCACCCTACAACCAAAAATACCCAATTTTCATCAAAATTACCCAATACACTCCAATTCTCCAAAATTACCAAAATTCACCAAAATTTCCAATTTGCCCCCGATTTCCACCTAAACCCACAAAATTCTAAATCCAAACCCAATTTCATCAAAATTCAAGGCCTATTTTACCAAAATCCAATCTTAAATTAAAAATTACCCAAACAAAAATTCAAGTCAACCCAATTCAAGTCCAAATCCAATTTTCACCAAAATTACACTTATTAGTCAAATCAAATTTCATCAAAAGTCACCGATGTAGTAGTTGTTCTAGTGGTAAAAGAATTTTTTGCTAACCTACTTGGAATTAACCAAGGAGTTGTCTTCGTCCGAGGTAAGGGTGTATGGGCGTACCATTTACTCCATCATGAATTAACGATATGTTTATGATAGAAAGGGTGTCGATCGATCATTATACAAACTTTATACCAACGAAGGATATGATGTATGATGTATACCTATTTCTGACGGATGAAAATGATAATTGGGAAATCAGAGATGAGGGGTACGTTAGTTTCTCCACTTCACTGTTAAATCTTATATCTATACAATGACATTTCTTCATCTCTGCAAAACTACTCCCTAAAATGAAAATTAGTAGAATTAGAAGAGAAAGTGCAATTTAAAACTATTGCATTCAAATGAGAAAGCCCACTGATGTGGGATCAATTAGTTTTAAATATATTATGGGTATTATAATGAATGGGCCTATATATTGATTGGGGCGTCCATCTAGGATCTTCTTACTTTGCAGTCAATCTCAAGTGCCATATAAAAGTTGGGAGAAAGTGTTATTACTCTGGGAGCCCATGGATCCTACTGATAGAAACTATATTGAAAATGAAAATGAAGCGTTGGATATTAGCTTGGATCAAACGTCACATGCTTCGACACCCTTAATGCCCTATATAGTTGGAAGTTCAACAGTTTTCGAGAAGAAAATAAAAAGAGAACTTCAGAGTATCATGAATGCAATAGGAAATCTTAATTACCTTTTTTATCACTTAGATTGGAGGATGAAGGAACACTTTCATCATACGAGAATAATTGAAGCAGGTTTGGTGTAGATGTTCAAGAAGAATGAATGGATCAATGAAAATTTAACTGATCAATTCCCGTACCGACCCTTCTATAATTTGTACATCCATTACTAGTCTGTGGGAGATATTAGAGGAGGAGATAATATTGAAGATGAAAAGGAGCAATAAAAGAAGTTGGACTTTCCAGTGTTTAAAATTAATTGTGTTTTTAATTTAAGTGTGTTGGATTTGCTTTGCTTTAAAACTCTTATAACTTTAATTGTAACTTTAATTGTATGTAATTGTATGTATAGTTTAGTTTTTAGTGTTCTAGTGTTGTGGCTTGATTTCGACATTGAATTAGAGTGTGATTTGAATAATGTATTTGTGAGTGTGATTAAAAATCTGTATTTGTAAAAATTTTGAATTTCATATATAAAAGTTGTTTTTGTATTGTTTGTAAAAACATTTGTTTGTGGACCATTTAAGGATGACTATTTTTGTTCAAAAAAGAAAAAAGAAGAGTAATTAGACTTTAAAGGGATTTTGAAATAATTGATGTGCAAAAATTAGGAAATTTTCATATTTTTGGGCACTGGCGCTGACGGCTCCCGAGATCCGAAAGACCCCAAATCCCTTTAATTTTTGGAACTTCATAGTAAAAACATTTTTGCCCTTTTAGTCACCTTCAACATTCGGTTTACACCCCTAAGGCTTGCAAATGTTTGGATTTAAAGGGATTAGAAGACAAAAGGAGTTTGGATTTCATCTTTTCTCGGTAAGAGCAACACTTTAAAATATTTTTTTTTATTTTCACCAAGGATTTCTCCTACATTGCTGAGATCTAACAAAGCTAGCATTCATTTCAATAGCCTACTAAATTAAAAAAAAATAATTCTGGATCGAGCATTAAAAAATATAGGTGGGGAAGTCGACAGATTAATTATTGCTCGACAGTGAGAAAATTTCTCTTACTTTACTGCAGAGGCCATTATTGGTATAGTCATGGAGTCTATGCAAATTTTAAGGAGACTTCTGATGACCACATCTATGTTCCTGGAAAAATGGTTGAATTCACCCCAAGGAGGATTTATGAATTTTATCAGTTACGAGAAGCATTTCACAGTAAGTACAACGCATTTTCTGCTATGAATAAACTTCCCTGCTTCTATGTTAAATGTGATATTCAAGGCTTGACATTACTTTATATCTGACAGAATGATACCTACAAATCACCATAGTGAAGTTACTAAGGACAGAGATATTTTAAATTTTTGTATCCAACAGATGGGAAGTCTAGATGTTAGATCTATTATCTATAGGAACACTCGTTCTACTGCTATGGGTGAGACGACTGGTGGATTAGCACACTCTGCTCTGATTTTTATATTATGTGAGCAGGCAGGAGTTGATTTTAGAATGGGTTGATTTTAGAATTATGTGAGCAGGCAGGAGTTGATTTTAGAATGGATGAAGAAAGAATTGAGCCTCTTAAACCTATTGGGCCAGCAAACATTATAACTTATGAATCTCATGTTGAATGGAGATCAGGAAGTAGGATTAGGGATATTCCTTTTACTTCTAGTACACCTACTCTCTAGGAGCTTATGGAACAGATAATGATCCAACAAGGAGATATTTTATGGATGGAGAGCAGGATTGAAAATTTAAAGGCCAGAAATGCACATAATGATAATTTAATAAAGCAGAAGTTTGAATATGATGTTGCATATGATAATTCTATGGTAAGATACATGAGGGGTGACCACTCAGTACAGTTTCCTAGTTACCCTTTCTTTACCCCTTATCAGCAACAAAGCTTTGATATAGAAGAAGATGATGATGAGTAAAAGTGTATGTTTAGTCTTAGTTATGATCTCTTATTTAGATTATTATTTGTTGATTTTGTTGTTGTGTTTTGTTTATTTAGTTAAATGTAAGACTTTAATTTGTATTTAAATGTGGTGTTGTGAACTTTAATCTGTAGAGATGTTAAATTGAAATTTATTTTCGTACTGTTATTTGTTTTTAGTACTTTGTTGCATTTTAATTTTTAGTTAACTCTTTCTCAGCAAATATTCATATATATATATATATATATATATTATATGTTATTTAATGTTTCAAGTTTTTTAGTATTTCATAGTAGCATCTGCAATATTTCCGAGTTAAGTTTAAAAATCAGAACCTTCAATAGGTAAGTCTTTTCTTTATATATTAACTCTTTTCTTTCACACTGTAATTTCACTTTTTCATGCTTAATCTCTTAAAAATTTAAGTTTGGGGGGGAATAAAAAATCATTTTTAAATAAAGAAACCTAATTTTATTTGTCTTCAATGAAATATATTTTAAAAATTTTTAATTTAACATGACCAATGGTGGTAGAGAGCCTAACCTTTGGATAAGTATATTTGTGTTTTCAAATATATAGTAAGCTTAAGTAAAAATTTACAATAATAAAGGTTAATTCTAGAGATTAAGGTTTTTGGTAGGAGAGAATAAGACTATGTTTTTCCGTTGTAAGTAAAGGAATTTGTATTTTTGAAGTATTAATAATCTTAGAGTTTCATGTAAGTAGAGTTTCATGTAAGAAGAAGGTAAGAAGAAGAGAATGAAACTTTATGAAAAATCTTCAAAGCTAATACAAATTTATAAAGTAAATGAATATAAAAAGTTTTAAACATTAAGAAGAGGATAGTGAAGTTCAAAACCATTAAAGGCTATCCAGATATAGTGATCCTTACATAAAAAAAGGGAGAAAGGATTGAAAATGATCCTAAAAGAAAAGAAAAGTATGTGAGGAGAAGCTTGTGGAGATGCCTAATAAAAAATTGACTTCACTTAAATCAACCTAAGGAAGAAGGCTTGACTACATTTTCTAAACTTATATTTAAGTATTAGCATTTTACTAATAAAGTTTTAATGAAGTTCTTTTTCATATGGATATTCTAAGTGGGTTTAATATGACAACTTGCAATTTTCTTTAAAAAGAATAGAAAATAAGAAATCTTAGACTTGACTATTAGATATTCTTATACCTTTAGTATTAACTTGAGTTATTCTAATTTTCTTAAAAGTGATGCTATTATATTGAGTAGACCAAAATATGAAAATCTAGAAGTTAAATTCTTCAATATAAGTCATATTTTTATGTAGTAAACTAGTTACTTGAGGACATGTAACATTTAAGTTTGCGGGATTTTGATGCACCAAAAATATATGCATTTGAAGAGCTATATTTTATACTAATTTTTTGTGATATTATACTTTAAAGGAAGCTATTTTTCATGTTTTTTTGTAGGTTGATGAATTTTAGCACTTGAAGAAAAAAGGAAGCAAAAAGGATGGAATTGAGAGTCAAAATGACATTTTGGAAAAGATACTCAGCGTCGACGACGCCAGCATGAACCAGGATTCTAGAACATCATGGGCGCCGATGGTGCCATTTGACAGAGATCAAAAGATTTAATTCGGGCCACTGGTGCTGACGGTTGGCGCCGACGGTGCCAATGTCGGTGTTGGGGTTGGGCTAAATTCTAGAAGGAGGGCTAAATTCTAGAAGGATCGATGAATTTGGACGCTTTTTGAAGAGTTATTGAACACACCTCTTGGAAAACTGACATTACGCTTTATTTAGAGAAAAAATTGATCAAAAAAAAGGGGGGCTCGTGTGTAATTGAGTTTACTTGAGTGTTCTATTGTTTTTACTTGAGTGTATTGAGTTTACTTGAGTGTTCTATTGTTTAGTGTGGTGAGTTTAAGTGTGATTTTCTCCTAAGAGTTGTTAAGAGAGGGAGAGAAGTGAGAGATTTCTTCTTCCATATATCTTTAAAGAGAAGATCAAGAGACTTGTAAAGAGAGAGAGTCCAAAAGAGGCTACAAAGGATTTTCTTTGAGAAAGAGTTACAGATAAGTGGTGTTTTTGTATTATTATTGTATAAGATTTCTTTTATTTATAAAATTTTTATTTGTTGTATCTTTCTCATGAGGTCTGAGTAGTTTTCTTTTTCTTTCTCCCTACTCTGAGATATGGTGAAATAAAGAGATAATTTGGATGTACCAATTTTAAAATATAAAATACATTGTGATGATGTTTCACTTAGTTCTTAATTTACTTTTTGATTTGACCAATTGAAATGTTAACATCTGTTGTGAAACCTACTATCCAGGAAATTGAGTATGAGGTTTACAACAAAGTGAGAATCAAATTCGATTTCATGAAGGAGTGTTTTGTTCATGGAATTAGGTGCAAATAAATAAGGATATATATATTAATGAGCAAAGAACTGGAGATTTTTGGGTGACAGACTAAAATCCCCAATTTGGTCTTACTGTTTAAGAACTAAAGTAAGAGTTAGCCTTCAGGGGAAGGGAAGTGGGAGCTCTGGAGTGAGAGCCAGTATCCTCCCAGCCTAACCACAAATTTAGAGACTAAACCTATGATTAAACAACAATTCTCTATACCACTTGACTAAAGGTAGAGAATCAAAATTGTTCCCAGCCTAACCACAAATTTAGAGACTAAACCTATGATTAAACAACAATTCTCTATACCACTTGACTAAAGGTAGAGAATTAAAATTGCTCCTATTTGGCACGATACAAATTCAAACAATTTATCTCTCTCATTTAACCAAAAACTCGTTGTAGTGGGAAAGATGCTTTCTCATATTTGATAACTTCATCACAAAAACATAGTTTGGTAGTTATATTTTAACTTTACTTTACAGTCTTGCTAATAGTTGATAATTTAGTTCTCATAACACCTTAAACTTTTATAATTAGTGTATTAGACTTTCTTTATTGTTGTGAATTTTCTAGTTTAACTTACCATTTCAAATTTAAACCTTTCTCATGGGATCGATATTTGAGGCTTAAACAGAAATTCTTGTATTAATTAATAACGATACGTATACTTGCATAGAATCCCAACATAAATTGCTTCAATTTCTTATTTAAAAATATAGAACCAAGTTTTTTTTTGGTATCGTTGCGAAGCGGAGTCAACTTTATTAATTTTACACAACTATAATTTTCAGGATCAATGTTATAACCTAATTCACTTCACAATTGCCCACACCTGACCTACCCAAAAAAGATGGTGACTTCCCCATGTTCAGTCGGCCACCTTGGCTACCGGAAAGCACCAAACTTGAGAGGCCACCCATGGCAAAAACTCTAAATTTGAACTCCCCCATGTGGCTCACTCCCATGAGCCATTAGCCCTCTTCTTCCCTCTGCCTAGGTAATCTTCTTCACCCACTACCTTGGCCAATTAAGCCCTAATTCTCTGCTTATAAATACACCACCACCTTAAAACCAAAGGAGAAGAGTGAAAGAAACCTTGGTGAAGCCCCACCAAATTTCTTCCATATCTTTCCATAGCCATGAGGGGATTATCCTCATCATTTCTAGTCCTTCTCCCCCACTGAAAAACCTTAATTTCACCACTCAAATCCAAGGCCATTTCGTCCATTCCACCAAACTCCAAATGAACTCTTCCAAAACCTTCCCCATACCCTAAAATCACTTACTTAATTATAAGCCCCTATTCTCAAGCCCTCTAGTCTAGCCCTTGACCACACCCAATCAACCCTTTGTTCCATATCATACATGGAACAACCACAACTCAAATTTGCACTTGGAGGACATTCGTAGACTCAAGGTGTAGCTTTTGATCAAACCCAATTAAAGGCCTCACCTTATGGGCAAAGGTATAACTAAAAAGTTCTGATTTTACCTCCGTTTAGACCTTTGTGAAGAAGATTTATATGTCATGTGTATCTAGTTGTATTGATGTGTTTATCTCACTTAGTTGAAGGTGTAGGAATGTTATTGGTGGATTTATAAATCTGCAAATATTTTCAATATTACAAAAAAATATTACAAAATACAATATTAAATGTGCAATTTAATCCCAACAAAAATAACTTTAATGAAAATAGTTTTATCTTTTAAAAATCTTTGAACTGCCAAATCCTATAAAAAAACGCAAGTATATGTATCGCTCAAGTAATAAAGGGCTCAAATGGAGCCCTAGATATCGATCCCAAAGGTATGTTGGAAATGCTTATAAGTAAGTTCTTAATATCATAATTTAAACTACAATTTTAAACTATAAAAGTGAAGTATGAAATTTAAATCTAAAGTAAATGACTGAATGTTAAACAAAATGCAGTTAAAAGACTAAGTTAATTAAACTAATTTACAAACTTTTAAAAGTAAATTTATTGAAAACTAAAAATTTTTTTTTGTAGTACATTGACTAATCTAGAGCTTGGTCCCTAATTTCGTATTTAGGTTGAGAGGATACCAGCTGCAACTCCAGAGGTCCCACTACTCCCTCAACTGAAGGCTAACAATCTCTCATTAGTTTCCAATCAACTTGACCAAATTGGGGATTTTAATATCGAACCTTCAAATCTCAAATTTTGCATCCAACAAAGTATATTTCTTTATTTATTTGCACTCAACCCATGAAAGACATCCTCTCTCATGCAATCAAATGTGATTCTCTCCATGTTCACAAATCATAGTTCTTTTGGAAATTATGTTTATAAACACATTTTAACATTTCAGGATCTTTTCAATCCTTTCTTTTCTTTCTTTTTCAAGTGAATATTATTTTATTTGGATAGCCTTGAATAATTTTGAACTTCAGTATCCTCTTGTTAAAGTCAAAACTTTTACATTCCTTCTCTTTATAAATTCAAATTAGTTTATGATTTTTATATAGTTTCATTCTTTTCTTCTAATAAGAAACTCTAAAATTCTTAATACTTCAAAAATAAAATTTCCTTTACTCTAAATAGAAATACAGAGTCTTAGCTTATTGTACTAAACATAATTAACTTAAAAATTGACCTTCATTACTAAAAAATTTTACCTAAATTTACCATAATATTTAAAAACATAAGTATAGTCATTTAAATTTAACTCTTAATACCCCAGGTCAAGTTAAATTATTTTTAAAATATAGTTAATTGAAGACAAATAAAACTTAGTTTACTTCTTTTAAAAAGAATTTTTTCTTTCCCCGAAACATAAATTTTTAAGTAATTTAAAAATGTGTTAGTGCAAAATTTAGTTGGTAAAAGAAAACAGTAAATGCATGAAAATAAAAACTAACCTGTAGAGGATTTCTGAGTATAAAACTGGGCTCTGGCATACCACAATACTAACTTTAAAATGCATACATACTTTAAAGCATTAAATGAAACATAATATATTTTAAAGGATTTACTAAAAATTAAAAATAGAAACAAAAAACTGAAAATACTTAAAATGCAGAAAAACTAAAAAATCTTCAATTAATATTACAAATTAGGTCCACAACACATCATTAAAATGAATGTTTTTAATACAACAGCTTCAAATGAAATAAACTACAATCAATCAAAATACCAAACAAAAAAAACAAACAAACAAACTAAACTTCTAAAATTCAATCTTTCTAAAATTCAATCTTCATCGTCATCCTCCTCCTCCTCATCATCTTCTTCTTCTTCTTCTTCTTCTTCTTCTTCTTCTTCTCCATTATCATCAAGATCTGGAACAAGAGTAGTGAAGCTAAGGCAAGTTGGAAATTCCACATTATACTCACCCCTAAGATATCTAACCATAGCCTCGTCATTGGCTATATCATGTTGAACTCTCCTCTGCTTATATTCATTATTGTAAGCACTCCTTACTTCAATGCCTCCAATCCTATTCTGCATACTCACAATATTCATTTGTTGAATCATGAGCTACTCCATAATATTTTCAAGTGAAGCTGAGCGAGAAGTAGATTCCCCTGCAGCTGCTGTAGAGGGTCTGTTCTATACCTCCCTCCACTCCTGGACTCAACAAATGATTCAACTCTTTGAACTGTATGCTTCCTAATAGGATTTTTTGGCTGCAGTTTTTCCTCATATCTGTGGCTATGGAAATCTACTCCTGATTTCTCACATAAAGTGAAAATAAGGGCTGGATATCCCAAACCACTAGCTATAGCACTATTAGCTATACTCCGAGCATGATGAACTATAAGAGCACTGATACGCCTAAAAAATGATCAATTTTTCATATGTTTCTAATGCCTATATTTGGTGATTATCAATGATACTACACTTTAAAAGAATGTATTTTGTAAATTTTTAGTTTCAGATACAAAAAATAGAGTTTTGGAAAAAAAGAAGCAAAAACGAGCAAGAAGTAAAATTTTGTCATGACACATTTTGATATGTCTTTCTATGCTTAATATCTTTTACACTTCTCAAAAATTTTAAATTACACTTTAAATAAAGGTTTTTATCATGCTTATTTTGTAAGCCTATCTGTTAGGAACCAAAATGTAATTGAAACGGGGCGCAGCAGAGCTGAAATGGAGCCAATCGTAGCGAACTGGTGGAGCTGCTATAGACCGGCGCCGACAAAGCCTGAATTCCGAGAATGAAAAAAATATATCACTGACAGTGCCCAGAATGGCACTGATGGCACCCGAAACAGCTTGGACGTGATTTTGGGCGGTTATAGCTGAGATTGAATGATTTTTGGAAGGTTGCTTGAGGCATTTCTTGGGAAATTCATCCCTATACTATAATAGAGTGATTTTGTGTCAGCTAGCTTGGAACCCGGAATATAACAATGAGATGTTTATAGCTACAATGATGACTGTGGAGAATGTTTATAGATCTTAGAATAGGAGTAAAATGTAGATTTTTACCTTTTTGGAGAGATTGGAGAGGGAATTAAGGAGATGTATGTAAGGAGATGTACTAGCATTGCATGGATCAGTGAGAGACTTTGTGGGAGACATTTTCATCTTTCTTTCAAGAGAAAAAAGCTATGTATTGTGTTCTTCATTGTCTTATGATTTCGTAAATACTTATCTCGTGGATTTTCTTTAATTTAATAAAGTTTTTTGTTGTGTTTTCTTTGTGCTTTGTGATGTATCTTTCTTAATCTTTCTTCTTATTATGAAATAGTAACATAAGAAGATTATGTCACTGTTATCCTTTTACTTTTCTTTTCTAATGAGCAGGATTCATGTATAGGATTTTGGGATGCATGTTAGAAAAAGTTTTGTTTATAAAATTGGTGGTTCTTACTTTGTCGGCGTTATTTCGGGGAATGGTTTATGGGGAGTTGCCCGTAAGAAGCTGTCGGTCGCTGGAATCAAAATCACATCGCCCGCTTTGGAAGGATATTGAAGTATGAAATCAAACTGACCCCATATTTTTCATAGTTTAAAATGAAAGAGCACTGTACCTAAAATCTTGTATCTATCCCAAAGGATAAACACAAGACTTGAGGATGAGGCTCGATCAAATTAACTAAGGAAACTATGACGTTCGTTTGGTCTACGAAACCTTTGTATTTGCCGACAAGTTCCCCTATTTAATATAAAAACATTAAATAGGGTTTATATTAAGCTGGGTTCGGACATGCTTCCTATAAGGGCAAGCCCCTATAGTTAATTACATCATAAATGACCAAAGTCACTTAAGAAGACTCTCGATAAAAATTAGGAAATATTATCTTCAAGGAATTCCGAAGGGTAGGACTGTTCAACGAAATCGGACGTAGAGGTGTGAAAGGGGATTGGTTCAAATTTAGAACATTTTATTGTAGAACCCAAAGGAAGAAGAACTAGGGGTTGTCATGGATTCAGA
>NW_018230651.1:14511-15966 GCF_001263595.1 Phalaenopsis equestris | reverse complement strand
TTTTAGTTTTCATGCAGGGTGACATCTTTGTTTAGCATGCAAATTTGCAGGTATAAAAGTACAGTATGAAAGTACAAGAAGGACAACGCTGAAAATTGTAAAAGTGTACCTAGCGAGTTTTCTCGTTCCACCACCTCAAACTTAAAATGCATGTTAAGGCAGTTTATGAAGAGCAGGAAAAGTAAGTCCTGGTGGTTTTCCTAACCCTATGTCATATTTTGGTGAGTCCTTAAAAGTTTAATTAAGGACGATTTCATTGAGCAAAGAATATTAAGTTTAATAGGCCTCTGAGGTATCCAACAAGTTAGGAGGGGGAAGCAGGTCCATGCCTCCCTCTCACCAACTGGTGAAAAGCCTCGAGTCCATTTGAACTTATTATGTTGCTTAATGGTTCATCTTGTGAGTACTTTTAATGCTCAGTGAATATTGATATCTCAATTATCCCTAAGAAAGAGGTAATTGTCACTTGTGATTTAATTTGAAAATTATGTGGGTGAAGACCCTTAAAGAAGTTATTGTAATTTGAACACTTAGCCAAATTTTAATCCTAATTGGGCTTAGTGGTGTTTCAAGGATGTTTGACTTAGTCATGTTTAATTCTCTAATCCTCATTTAGTCAATTTTGATTTGGCCTAAGTCACCAATAAGCCCTTACGACACTCGTCTTAATTAGTTTTGAAATGAGTTAAGCTTCAAGTGGTCATGATTCATGATTTGGATTCTATTTGAAAATCAAAATAGGGGCATTAAATTGATTAGTTATTGACTTCAAAAGTCATACCCCTAAGTCGAGGATCATTTAATTTTAATAAACATCCAAATTTTAATAAATTAGAAATTTATTAATCTTAATTAAGAAAGTGCGATTGGTTTCTACCAATTAACCCCTTTGTATTTCAAACATCAAATAAATTGATTAAGATTAAAGGTTACCCATTCCCCTCCTTGAATTAAGCCTAAATGTTAATTAAGGCAAGATTCCCAAAATTACACATTTGCCCCTAAGGCTTTAACACTTCATAATTTGTCAAATTAAATTCAAATGACTTTGGAATTTTTATTATACCTCGTTCATGGGTCAATTAAGACATCAGAGGAGAAAATGTGATTTTTCAAAATTTAATTTAATTTATATAATTACTTTAAGGCAAAAATAGGATTTTTCAAAGAAAGTCCCTAACTTGACCAAGGTAAATTATAATCCCTTAAAATTTTTATTGGAGGTATACCTAGACTAGAGAAGCCTTTGGATAAATTTCATAATTTTTTGAATTCTCTGTGATTTATTAGAATTAATTTAAATTCTGGGTTATTTAATAAAAATAAAATATTTTTAAGTGGTGAAAATTAAGTTTTATATTTTTGAAAAATTTCTCTAAGGTCAGAGAACTTAGAAGAGTAAATTTTATATTTTTTTGATTTTTTCCTGATTTATTGGAATTATTTTAGTGAAAA
>NW_018230651.1:2344-6024 GCF_001263595.1 Phalaenopsis equestris | reverse complement strand
AAGAGTTTTCAACATGAATTGGATGCCAATTTGGAAGTTAAGGCAATCAATTGGGTGAAATTTAGGGACTTAGCCAATTTGGGGCTAGATTTGGGAATTTTGGATTTAGGCCAAAATCAAATGGATTTGAGACTTCACCAAGGCCAATTGATGGTTTTTTTTGATGTATAGGAATGTTATAAAGATTTTTCAACATTAATTGAGGTCAATTGACTAGGCTATGGGTTCAATTTGGTGAGATTAAGCCATATGGTCAAAATTGGAGTTTTGACCCAAATCAAAATTGGGCTCAAATCATGGACCAATTGAGCTTGGATTTGGTTTAGTTTGGTCATATCAAAAGTTAATTTGAGTCTAGGATTGTAATTGGGGTCAATTGAGATTAAATTGATGGACATTTGAATTAAATTTGGGTAATTTGGGCCCGTAAGGGCAAATTTGGGGGTTTTTGCTAAAGATGGTCAAATTGGCCAAATTGGGTCATGTGGTAGTTGAGAGAAATGAAATTAGGATTATTTGGGATTTATTCGGATTTTATGGGAATTTTCGGAATTTTTGGGATTTTGGGTCAAAGAGGGGTATTTTGGTAATTTGGGGTTCTTTTAGGGGTAAAAGGCCAAGATGGGTATTTTGGTAGAGTTGAGGTACCAATCATCACCAATAAGCCATGGACCAAAGGAAACCCCATTTTGGGTCCTCTACATAGTGGCCTTAGCTAAAACATAGCCCTAGGGCTAGTAGTTTAGGGGACGATCTACATGAGTATCCCAAAAGATAAAGGGATCTAGGCTAGAAATTTGAGTTCAGGGTTGTGAGTGATTGTGAGTGTAGATAAGTGTAGTGAGTGCCTTAGCTCTAGACCAACACCCAAGGTCAACCCTAAGGTCCAGCAATCCTAAGGGTGACTCATCCTGAGTTTCCCCCACAGTGACCCCACTTACTAAGTACATAGAGGTTGAGAGTAATATGTGGAACTCCAGGTGGAGTAAAGAAGAGGGTAGAATTTCTAATGGTGAGGGTTACAAGTCTAGTTTTCTAGGAATAGTCAACAGGAAAAGTCCTATGGCTAGACCCTAGGCTACTAAAGATGAAAAACTAAACCTCAACAAAAAATGAGGTCAACAAAGGGCCTTAGGGGCAAAAGGGTAATTTTAAAATTTAAGACTTAATTAATATTTAGGCTTAACCAAAGGGCACAATGGACAACAAATAATCTTAATTCATACATTTTGATGATTGGAGTATGAAAGGGATAAATGGTAGTAATCAACCTCACTTTGGTCTTATAAAGGATAAAATTTTAATTTCTTAAAATTAATGAAATTTGGAAGAATATTTAAAAAAAGATTTAAACGTGAGGGGTTTGACTATTGGAAGATTATAACTCACTGATTTTAAGCCCCAATTAATGGTTTTGAAATGACTCATAATTCATGATAAGGATTAAAGGTATAAACATTTAAATCTTTTTCTAAAATTATAAATCTACCTGTTAATCTTTAAAGGGCTTAGTAGTGAACTGGGCTTAATCAAAAAAAATTTTAATGAGGTTTAGAAAATAATCTATAACTAATTTAAAACTTTTTAAAACACTACAAGCTCATCTTTAAAATTAAAGTACTAAGCTCCTTAATTAAACCAAATTGCCCCTAAAGGTCTTTATCTATAGAAATTGTAAATAAAATATCAAATGATGCCCATCCTTAAGGTTGGCTATAACAGCAGTTCATTGAGAATGAGAAGACTCGACATGTATACTTTTATAGTTTACGATATCTTCTTTCCCTACACTTTTTTTACTGTACTTTTCCTGCTCGTGAGCTTGCATGTTAAACAAAGATGTCACTCTGCATGTCGAAACTAAAACTTTTAGGATAACCATAGAACTGAAACCAAAATAAAAATTTAAAAATCAAACAAGATACATTAGTAATTTAAAAATCAAACAATATAAGATAATTCAAAATTTAATCACAAACACCACAAAAAAAATAAAATTGCAACTAAACTAAAACTTCTCTATTGGATGATCGGCAATCCATCGGAGGAGTTAACCTACGGATGCTAATGAGATTTCCCATGGTCTAAATGAGAGTACGAAACTCATTAAGTTGAGTTTAGTAAATTCATTTGGACTAAGTGAATCCGAAAGAAAATAGTGGTACCAAAATGAGGGAACCATAGGATCCTAACCAGTGTCGCTCTAATCAACTTTAATATGCTCCTTAGTATTTAAATAACCATAACCATAGGAAAAAAATTATTTGACATCATGACTTGACACACTAAAAATTTTGACTTCTAAAACATGTTACTTTTATCACCTCCTCAATTGACAATTCTAAAACTAAAACCTGATACTTCATATTTGATTCTCCCTACATTCAAGTATTTCACCATGACTTGATATTTTGGCATATTGTTGCCTCTATCATGGGAGATATTCCCTGATTTTTCAAAAGTCTGAGGAGACACCTGGACAAAGATCTATAATTTTCAATTTTATGCATATGATTTTGAAAATTAATTATAATAATTAGCATGTTACCTATAAAAATCCAACAAAATTATGATAGGTTTAGTATGATAAGGGAACCCTAAGAAAAATTTGTCATGAGCCAAGTCTTTAAGAGCATACTTAATTTTCATAAAACCCTAAAATATAAAGGAAATTAATTTGGAAAAATAAACATATAAATGACTTGATTTTAATTCTCCACTATAATTTAAAGTTCATAGGACTCCCCTTAAAAATTTCAAAACATATGGAGCTCATTTGATAACCTAATTTGATTTTCAAAGTTAAATGATACTTTTAACACTTAAAATAATCATAATAATTAAAATACAACTCCAAAATTTATGAAATTGGTTTTGAAAGCTCTCTGTGATCAAAAGAATTTTCTAAAAATAAAATTGTAATTGAAGTAAGAATTTCATTTTTAAGCATATTTTAAATATTTAAATAATTAAACAATAATAAAAATCATAAAATTAATAAAATTCATGGAAATGTTCTAAATTGTTTCCTAAGCACTTATGAGCAATTGAAATATTTTTCCTATTTTTCTAAGTGAACATATTGAATTTTAAAGCTTCAAATGATTTTTAAAGGCTAAAAATGGATTTTCCTTAATTTCTCACTAAAATAATTCTAATAATTCAAAGAAAAATTAGAAAAAACATGAAATTTGTTTCTCTGAGTTCTTCAACCTTAGAGAGATTTAATAAAAATATAAAACTTAATTTTTCACATTTAAAATATTTTATAATTAATTAATACTCCAAAATTTAAAATAATTCTTATAATGCAAATAAAACTAAAAAATTTGTTCTAAGTGGTTGCCTGGTCTATGTGTACATCCGGTAAAAATTTCAAGTGATTATGGTTTGCCTTGGTCAAGTTATTGAATTTTCTTTGAAAAATCTTATTTTTTCTTATAAATAAGTATATAAATTAAATTAAAATTTAAAAAACAACATTTTCTCCTCAGATGTCTTTATTGACCCATGAGTGAGGTAGGATAAAAATTTCAAAGCCATTTGAATTAAATTTGATGAACTATAAAGTGATAGAGCCTTAAGGACAAATATATAATTTTGGAAATTTGGTCTTAACTAACATTTAGGCTTAATTCAAGAAATGGAAATGGGCAATCCAAAGGGCACAATGGACAACA
>NW_018230651.1:546-2024 GCF_001263595.1 Phalaenopsis equestris | reverse complement strand
TGAACCTCTTCGTAGAATTCGAATTCTCTTTTGTTTACCTTGCTTATTTTCTAATATTCGACCATACCGGGAGCTGGCAGCTGCCTAGGAAGTTCCTTCCTCCGGGCCTCGGCGAGAATCCAAACCGGTGCTGGCCAATCCGGGATATGAGATTCTGCCTCAAGCGAGATGTATGATCCTGGGCTCCATGATGCGCACTGGTCCATCCCTAGTGGGACATATGGTGCATTTGCCACAAAATCTGGAGTCTGAGACTCGTTGGTGCTTGTAGCGTATTCTTCTAAGGTACTGAAATGTTGTAGATGTAGGACACTGCAGTCCGGGCATTCTACAAATGCGCCTGTCACTGATGTCCTGGCTGGTGTCTCGACGTTGCATGTTGGGCAACCTCTGCACAAGATATCTGGGACCTGGTGTACATCTGATCCTGTCAAAAATCCTGATTCTTCGTCTACAGTAGGCAGGCTAGCAAAAGTCTCTCTCAGCTCTGGATCGTAGATATGTCCCTCGGAAATGGGGGTAAGAAAACCGCTTACATTTCTTTGGCGCTTGCGCTCCTGTCGCAGAAAGGCTCTCTGTTTCTTTCGGCTTGCGTTTCTGCGTTGTGTTCTGCGGAGTGGAGTATTTGGTAGTTTTTCACTGTGGGCAGCTATTAAGCCCCTCGCTGGAGTAGCTATCATGGAGGGCAGTCGGCTAGGACCCTCCATCGGGTCTTGTTCTGCTATCACGTGTTTACCCTTACGTGACACGTCGTCTTGAGTGGTCACCCTCAACAGTGAGGGAAGTCCTTTCTTTTCTTCATTACTGATTATGCTCATTAAAGGACCGTCGAAGCTCATTTCGATCTGGTTGAAATCCATGTCAAAATTTATGACGCCTCCATGTGGTGCCATCTCTTCGTTTAGTGCAAGGTTCCAGCCGTCCTGGAACACAAAGATCAACCTCTGTCCTGACATTTTTCTGCAGACGACAGCAAGAAACGTCAGTGGGCTGAAGTTGGACATGAACAAGAACAAAACAGAGTATTTATTAACGTGAATTTTAGTTTATTTTGAAGAAAAGGATTACTCATTTTACGTGTGAGTTTTGTTTTAATTTAATGGAATTTTTAAATTCAAAAGTAGAAAAGAGAACGTGTGAAGTACAAAAATTTTCTCAAAATTTTCATTATATATGAGATTAATTACAAAATTTGGACCCGGTCATAGACATATGGCCATATAGATAACCCTAAAACAATTAAGGTTTCAAAGTTTCAAAGCAAGTGGAAGCAAGCAGCGGTAAGCGACATTAAGCAGCATCAGGTCGTGTAATAGGTCTTCCGTGTAATAGGCATCAGGTCGCATAATAAATTTTCAAGTACCGTCCATTTATCGGTAACATGGGTCTTTCACCCCGGAAGTCCATTAACTGGTAGGCTCCTTCTGTATAGACCTTCTCAACGACAAATGGTCCCTCCCAAGTTGGCTCGAATTTTC
>NW_018230651.1:0-501 GCF_001263595.1 Phalaenopsis equestris | reverse complement strand
GAGGTCACCAATTTTGAATGTCCTTGGGCGGACCAATTTGTCATGGGCTTGTACCATATTTTCCTGGTAAAGCTCCAAATGTTGTTGTGCTTCCAATCATTTTCCCTCGAGACTCTCCAGTTCTTCAAACCTGAGTTTTGTGTTTTCTTTTGTTGTAAGTTGGTTAGCAACGGCGACTCTGAGAGATGGTGTTTGGCTCTCTAGCGGTAGCACGGCCTCAGCTCCGTACACGAGCATATAAGGTGTACACTGAGTGGGAGTCCTGAAAGTCGTCCGGTAGGCCCATAAGGACAGTTTGTTATGCCAATCCCTTTTATTTTCATCCAGTGTTTTCTTCAAAATTTGTACCAGTGTCTTGTTGAAAGCTTCAGCCAGACCATTTGCTCTAGGATAGTAAATTGTAGAGTATTTCCAATCTATCTCATGCCTTCTGACAAAATTGTTGATCTTCGTACTTTTGATAGTTGTCCAATTGTCAGAGATTATTCTTCGTGATACTCC
>NW_018230650.1:0-757 GCF_001263595.1 Phalaenopsis equestris | reverse complement strand
ATAAAACTCATTTATTTTCTTTGGAGTAAGTTCTACCCTTTTCCACGAACAGATACATAATCATCAGAAGCTTCAGGATTGTTGGCATAAAATTTCATTACAATCCCACCCATCGTAATCTGAAAGCCTTAGGATATCGACAGTAAAATAGCAGAAATTTTCCCATTGACGAGCAATAATCAAACGTTCAACTTCTCTTCTTGGATTTTTAAAACCTCGGTCCTGAATTACTTTCTTATCTTCACAAATGTTATGAAATCAAGCACTGGCTCTAAAGCTAACAAATTTTTATTCGTCATATTCTACTTTCCTTTTGCTCGATCTAGGTGTCATAAGAAATCTAGAAAATTTTGAAAAATCTGAATAAATTCTAAAATTTCAAAAATCAAATAAACTTCAAATCACTATATAAGAGTTCATCACCACAGGATTTTTTCAAAAATTTCTCAAAAAAATTTTCATATTTTCGGATCCATGCAATGTGAGATAAATCCTTGGTGAAAATAAAAAAATTTTGGTTTAAAGTGTAGCTCTTACCTAGAGAAGATGAAATCCGAAGTCTTTTAGCCTTTAAATCGCCTAAAATCTGACCACAATCAAGCCCTAGCCACCCAAATCAAAGGTTGAAGATGACTTAAGCGAAAAAATGGTGGCCTCAATAAAAATTGTGAATTTTTAGCAGTTAAAATCTGTTGTCAGGTTGAGGGCGCCGTCGGCGCCGATTCCAGCGTCGTCGGCGCTGAAGGCCCGAAAATTT
>NW_018230649.1:0-1183 GCF_001263595.1 Phalaenopsis equestris | reverse complement strand
AGTTTTCAACATAAATTGGGTGCCAATTTTGGGGGGGTTAAGACATTCAATTTAGTGGAATTTGGGACAGCCAATTTGGGAAAAATTTGGGGATTTTTGGACTTGGGTTGAAATTAAATGAAATTGAGACTTCACCAATGTCAAATGAAGGTCAGGTTTAGTATGTAGGAGTGTTATAAAAGATTTAGGATCTAAATTGGGGCAAATTAAGTAGGCTATGAGGTTCAATTTGGAGGAATTAAGTCATAAGGCCAAAATTGGGGGTCTGACTTAGATCAAGATTGAGCTCAAAACATGGGCAAATTAGGCTTGGATTTGATTTAGATTGGTCAAATGAAAGATGCATTTGAGTTTAGAATTGAAATTGAGAGAAATTGAGTCCACATTGATGGACATTTAAGGTAAATTTGGGGAAATTGGGCCTTTAAAGGCAATTTGGGGGGTTTTGGTCAAAATGGTCAAATTGGCCAAATTGGATTCAATTGAAGGGTTCAAATTGGTTTTGAAGATATTTGAAGTGATTTTGGGGGTTTTGGGAAAGTTTAGGGTACCAATGGTATTTTTTGTAATTTTGGCAGTTTTGGGGGCATTTTGGTAATTTTGGAATTTTTTGGTGATTTTGGGTAACTTGGGTATTTTGAAATGGTTTGAAATAATTTTTTTAACAAATTTGGGTATTTTGAGTGAATTTGGGAATTTTTGGCCAAATTTAAGATTTTAAGGGCATTTAGGTAATTTGGGTGGATTTAGGGGCAAAAGGCCAAGTTGGATATTTTTGGTAGAATTGGGAAGCCAACCACCATATGTGAACTATTGACCAATGGAATCCTCAATCCCCATTTGGGTCCCCCATGTACTGGTCTTAGCTAAACCCTAGCCTAGGGCTAGTGGGTTTAGGGGATCATCTACATGAGCCTTTCAAAAGATCAAGAGATCAAAACCAAGAAATTTTGGAACAATTTTGGGTTTAGGGTTGTGAGTGATTGTGGGTAAGAGTGAGTGTAGGTGAGTTAACTAGCTCCATACCAACACCCAGTGCTAACCCTAAGGTCAGACAGTCTTATGGGGGCCATCTTGAGCTCCCTCATACCGACCCCACCTAATAGGTGCTAGAGATTAGGATCAATATGTGGAACTTCAAATTGAGCAAGGAGTTTAGAATTTCTAATAGTGAGGGTTCCTT
>NW_018230648.1:0-837 GCF_001263595.1 Phalaenopsis equestris | reverse complement strand
CATTCAGGGGGCCTTCCATTGTACTAAAGAATTCAAAATGGCAGCTAAGTGGTCGCTATAAGAGTCTGAAACTTTGTAAAAGGTGTTGATGCGGGCGGAAGTAAATTCAACAGGAAATCCACGCACTTGAATGATTCCATCTTCAGAATAGATTACATTGGCGTAGAACTCCTTCACCACATTTGCATCAGCTTTATTGATGGTGTAACAAAAGTTTTCATGGTGTAACAAAATTTTCCCCACCTCCGCTCGGCAATAACTCATTCAATTTCTCCACGAGGGCTCTCAAAAACTCGATCTTGTATACACTTCTTTCTATTAAATACTGAAGTAAATCTTGTTTGAGCCATTGCATTGATGAAGTGAGACTCGTCGAACTCAACCCGTCTCTTTTGTCGTGGAGCCATTTCAATCTAATCAAATTATAGAAACATTTATAAATATACTTCAAATATGCAAATAATGGCTTCCAATAGTAATTCTAAGAGTTCAACACTAAGATCCATGAATTTCTTCCCAATATTTTCTTCACATTCTCAGAATTTTTGGATCTCCTCAATGTGGAAGAAATTCATGGTGAAAATTAAATATTTTTAACTTGGAGTGAAGCTCTTACCTAGAGATGATCAAATCCGGTGTCAAAAAGCCTTGAAATTGCCTCCCAATCCAAGATCTCGCAAGCCCTAGGTCAAAAATTACATTTTCGGGTGGAAGGGGATGATGAATAGTGGCGGTTGACTGGTCAAAATTACGGTTAAAAGTTTTTTCTTGCGAGCTCGCCGTCAGCGAGGTTGATGGCATTGTTGGCGTGCTCTATTGGAATTAAATCCTAAGTTT
>NW_018230647.1:0-8175 GCF_001263595.1 Phalaenopsis equestris | reverse complement strand
TAAGAAAATTGCATTAGATTGATAATATTGAAGAACATTTTAAGTATTTTATAATAATGTAGAGGGCAATTAGTTGTTTCTCATACCCAGCAAAATGGAATCTCTCTTGAAAATTTGTTGAGTAAATAACAAATACTCTTGAATTTAATAATTACTATGCTTGGCAACTGCATCAATCATTATATATAAAATAAATCTTTATTAATTTAAGAGTATCAATTTAAGAGTAAATGAATATATTTGTGTGAAATTTAATGACTTGGGGAGAGCTTGAGAATAGAATATTTTCTAAAACTGACTTGAATATATATATATATATATATATATATATATATATATATATTATTCCATAGACATGTGTATAAGGTGATTTTGACAATGTTTAAACAAAGGTTGAGTTTGATCCAAATCCACATTTAAATTATAGTTGAAAATTTACTTAGGGTTTATTCAAAATATGACTGCACTTTTATCTAGACTTTGTTTGAAGCTTGTACCAAACTTTATTTGAAATATATTCTAATTTTATTTGAGTTTAAAGTTTAGGGTCAACATGAGTCTAAAGGTCAAATACTGTATCTGAACTCAAGGATAAGTTTAAGAACTCCTATCACATTCTCTTTACCTATTTCAACTTTTTTTTCAAGCTAATTTTGTATTCAATGATCAAACTCTAATTAAAGCAAATGTTTGATTTTTATTTAAATAAGGATCAAACACTATACATGAGGCATGAAGCTTGTTTATTTTTTAACCTAAGATTCTTCTTTTACCTTGTTTCTAGTAAAAGCTATGTCTGTCAGCATTAGAATGGATAATTAATTTATTATAATTAAAATTAAAAAATAATTATCCTTAGAATAAACTATACATGGAGGAATGATGCTGAAGAGATGTTTGAAGAAACACAATAAGGTGCCTTGATACAAAGAAAAGGGTTCTTGGAAGGTAAGAAACCAAGGAATTTTGCTATTTGACATATAAATTCATATTTATAAACAAGATTATTTTGAACCAAAAAGAGCTTTCAATCATATTTTTAAAAAATAAAAACATGATAGGCATATTTGTCCAATAAAATTGCATTATGAGATATATAAAGTCAATTTTTTTTTGGATCTCTGGATTTAAAACATGTCGATTATTTTAAAACCACAAATTCCTTACAAAAATAAATATAATCATCCAAATTGAATTTGACAGCTTAGCTTAATTTTGGACATATTATAACCATGGAATCAGAGAGATTCCAATATGCTAGTATTTAAATAGGATAATGACCTAATTTTGAGCTTATGTGGCTCTAATTAAGTTTAATTCAAAGTCATATAGTATGATATTGAGTTGAGACAAGCTAGTACTATGTTCAATCAATCTACTCTTTATCTAATGTAGCCATGACTAATTATCTTTGATTTGAGTTTAAAATTGATTGATTAGAATATTTATTTTTAATTTGTTTATTAATAGTTTGTTTATATTGTTCAAATGACAAACCTTATAGTTATTAACTTAAAACATAAAGTTAATGTAATTGTATAAGGATGCAAGAAATCCTTCAAAAGGAGCTACCACCATCACATCACTTTAAAATGTTAAAAAAACTCCTTAATAAATAATAATAATAATAATAATAATAATAATAATAATAATAATAATAATAATAATAATAATAATAATAATAATAATAATAATAATAATAATAATAATAATAATAATAATAATAATAATAATAATAATAATAATAATAATAATAATAATAATAATAATAGGTGCTCAACTGACTCGTTTTTGCCCATTAGGCCAAACTATTACGTGTTCTAGAGTTTGACTTTCAATTAACTAAAGTGACATTAGTTTAGTCAAATAATATCTTTCACTTTCCTTAGGTGGACCTAGTATCCCAATGATTTATGTAATAACATTTGGCTTCTGTTAGTAGACAATGATGTAATGTCCCACTTGTATATGGTATTCCGACATTATTAGACTCTTTTGACCTTAGGATGGCATACTCAACCCCAGGGTCAATTATGACCTTCCTTTTGAACTCTTAAAACCTTTATGCTCTATGTCATATGAAGTTAGGAGGTATACACCCATTCCCTTAGTGTTGCATATCTTGGCTCTCAATTTAGAAGCTAGGATCTTGAAGAGAGTTAACTTTCCGGTATAGCAGTTATATATAATGTCGGACATGAAGATAAACCACCTTATCTTCACGTTCTTAAAGCATTATCTCTTATCCACCTACACTAAGTTAGCATGCACCAAATATTATAATAGACACATCCTTAGGCATATTAATATTATAGCTCACTTTAATTTTTGTTACATTTTTCTTTTATTCAGTGATGCAATACGTGGATAAGTTTATCACTGATAAACAGCTTATCAAGATAAGCTGTTTAACTGCCCCAAAAAGACTCTAAGTTGCTTGACAAAGTATAATGTCGAAAACACATGAGCACGCACATGTATATATATATATATATAATTTTCCAATTATACTCATTAGAACATGGTGGCTTTGTGGAATCTCTTTTTTTTTTTCTTTATATAATTTTAGATCAACAAAGCCATGCAGATATATGAATTGATGAAGTTGGACTCAACTGGAGGATCCCATGTATCATATCCGTATCTATAAGCCCATAAGTCATATTGATCTTTAATTTAGTGATCACGACTATACCTTTTGAATGGTATGTCAGATCAATTTTTTAATTTTATTAAGCAAAGCGCAGTGTTTGTATTAATTAAGTTGCATTTTTTTTTAATTTGCATTTTTATATTTTAATCATATTGCACTGCGTGCATCTATTTAATATATATATATATATATATTCTTATTCACATGAAAAGGTGTATTTCACTTTTTAAAAGTTAAAATAGGGGCATTGTTTTTACGTGATATGAAAGATTTGAGTATATAAATGTAAAATTTAAAATTTAGTGGTCAGATATGCAAATAAATAGGAATTAGGTGGTCCAAATGTAAATGCCAAATAAAAAAGAAGACAAAATGAAGCACAAATTTCAGAACACAAACCTTCCATCAAAACAATAGATAAAAGTTATCAGTTGTTGCATTTAATAATCACAAGTCAGCTCTCATGTCCACAAACTACAGGGCAGCTATATTTATATTGTTAAAACTAAAGAGGTTTACAATGACAATAAGTACCTATAAAAATTTATTCAAAATGAGGAAGCAGGACAGAATAAGTTATCCAGTTCTCAATATGATATGGAGCCCACTGTCAGTGTCCACAATTTCACTGAGCTCACCCACTTTGAGAGCAAAGGCAGCTTCTTCAAATGGCTTCTGCATTTGGCCTTGTCCAAATTGACCTGCATTGGCATTCATTACAAAGGGAATAAGACTTGTAAATAATGATTTTGCAAACAGAAACAATAATTCCTTGATCAAATGTTGAAAAATTTGTGAGTATTATTCTGTGTAAGTTCTAATTATCATCATTGGTCATATTTGAGGAGATATAATTCATAATTAAATTGCATCAGCTGGAAGAAAATCTAAATAAGTGGAAAATTTTCCTGATAAAAATGATGGATGATCAGAATTAGAAATTATTTAAGCAGAAAAAATTAAGTAAATGCTCAAAAACTAGTCCTGGTGTTATCTTCTAGAGAAATTTACACACCTAGCACACAATTCTGATGTATTTACATAGCACTTTGGTGCTTCAAATCTATGCATGAAAAGACATATTTCACTTTTAAGAAGTGATAATACTACTTTTTTATGTTATGTTAAGGATTTGAGTTTAATATGCGTAAACATGAAAATTTAGGTGTATGTAAATACATAAGAATATTGTGCTATGCTAATGCCCCTATTTTCTATTTATGTGTAAATTTCATCAACTTTTGAGCATTTTCTTCAAATTTTGATCAGTCTTGTCATCCTGAAGCAAAAACATATCAGTTATATCCTGTTAACAATTTTTTTTACATTTTTTCTACCAAATAGAAGAAGCGCTCCTACTGAAGTAAAAAAGGGTTGGCAGCTGTTCCAGAAAAGTATAAATTTACAGGAAGTTCTGGATTGGAGGTAACGGCTAAATTGGACAAACGAATAGGTAAGTCTCTTTGAATTGTCAGTTCAGAGATCTAAATTTTACCTACTCAGCACTATAGATGTCTTCTTCCTCCATGAGAAATGAAAGGTTAATTAAAATAAAGAAAATAAGGACTTGAGTATAAATTGATGGAGATGTTTCGGATCATTTTTGTTTGTTATTTTTTATTTTGCGTCTTATTGTTTTGTTTATGTTTTAATTTGAGATAAAATGTGTTTGATATGTTGAAAATAGATGTAAATGTTTTTTAAAACACACAAAATAATTTTAAAAACTTGTGAAAAATATAATAAATAGATATATTTTTAAAAGCAAAAGAAAAAAATAAAAAAAAAAAAAACAAAAAAGCAAAATGGATCCCGAGCAAAGCCCATAGCACCGAAGATTCTAAACTAATAGGAAAAAAACTATTATATCATATAAAACAGATCATATGTACAGCACAAGCCTTCCAAAACTATCAAAACCCTATGTAGTACCAAAGATAAGAAACAAAGCATGAAAATGGTATTTATATAAATCTTTGAATACCAAGGTTTAAAATGATAATCATCAACGTATGACAATAGCATTATGTAAACCATTGGCTGACCATCCAATCAGCCTGAACGAATAGTTGCACTTATTTTATTTCCAATGAAATGATTCCAGTTCACGATCTAGCATCAAACTAACTAGTTTGGCAAAAGGTTGACGCATGAAGTTTTAATCCTGTATTGTAGAGATATTATTTGGAAAGATTTACATACATACTACTCAATTCCTATGTATTTACATATCTAGCACCTACAATTTAATTTTTACATTTACAACGCTTTACCTATGCATGAAAAAGTGTATTTGACCGTTGAAAAGTTAAAATATGGGTATTTTTGATGTGATATGAAAGATTTAGGTGTTATAAATGTATAAAGTAAAATTTAGTTGTTAGATATAATTTTTTAACACTCAAAAGAATATATTTCTTCCACAGCAAGAATTTACAGTACGTTGTGCAAGGGTCAGCACAGAAAAAATACTGAAAATTATTCAGTTTCAATAGTTTCATTTAGAAGGATCAATCCTCACTAACTAAAGCAAATTTTGAAATGATGTTCTGAAAGATAACATTTACACTAATCAGACATAAAAGCAATATGTTTATATTAGCTTGATTCCTCGGTTAACAGTTCAGCAAAAATAACAACATTGATTAATGTTTATGAAACTTCTCATAAGTAATTACAAAGGTTATTTATTTTATTTTTTAAACTAACATAATGAGCAGTCAATCCAATTTGTTCAAAGAGCTGCAATTTATTGGTTTTTAACTTGCATTTCAAGTAAACCCTATCAAAATAAAAATTTGCAATTTGTCGAGCTGTCCAATTTTGACAGTGAAAGGTTGTAGTCGGTATTAATCTCTAAAAGACTATTTGAAACCACAGCTCACGGTTAAGATTTGTAGATAAGTAAGAATGATTAACTGCAACTTCCATTAATTAAAAAAACTAGACAGTAGTCATGCAAATAATTATGGTAACAACCGCAAATCCTGAAGGGTGTTTGGTATTCAAGTAGATTAGATAAAATATCAAACAGTGTAATGGAATAGATACTAACTATGCTACCACTTATCATAACAAACGTTAATTAATATATGATAATTAGCTTTCAATAGATCATTAAAAGTTCACAAGGTTACTTGGATGATAATTTCTATCAAATTAATTCCTTTCACCTAATATTATATGAAATAGTCACGGTGTTGATAATGAATAAGGTGCTATCTGAGATTACTTTCATTTTTATTTTTCCAATTTTGTGTTTTTAGTTTTATTTTATTTATGTTTTGATTTGAAATAAAATATGTCATGTTTAAAAAAAACAACTTATTTTTAAAAATACTCAAAACAAAGTTGTTTTGAGTGTTTTTAAAACCAAGTTAATTCATGTCAAAAACGGTATTACCAAAGCACAAAATGTAATGCAATGTGCGAGGTTTTATTTATGCTTCAAATCCCAAAGTGCAGAACGAAGCGACACTTTTATTGACCAAAATAATAATAGGCTATATAAAATTATTAATGTATAAAAACATTTCTTAACAATTATAAAATATAAAATGACTTAAAATTTGATAAAAAAATAGAAAAGAATATAACACAATTTCTAACTTCAATGCAAACATTGAAGGAGAACCTACAAATAAAAATTTTAAATCATTTTTAAAAGTTTGTTGTAATAATTAAGAAATTAAAAATTACACAAAAAACCAGAAAATGAACTTTAGTGCTTCGCTTCTCTTTACTGGTGAAGCGTGCTTTTAAAAATATTGGTTAAAAATAAAAAATAAAAACATATAAAAACACACCAAATAAACATATTTTAAATAAAAAAGGCAAAATTATATACTAGATTGATCCCAAAGAGGCCGCAAGTCATCCGTTGTTGAATTTGTTATTATACAGTACTTGGTTGTGTAAGAATAAGCGAAATTAGAATTGAAAAAAAGCTAGGCAATAGAAAAAACACAAGTGTAATTACTTGTTCAACACTATATCATCTGATTTGGTCAGGTATAAATCATACCAAGCTAAACCACATAACTTTACCCATCTTGGTGTAATTTCCCAAGACATCACCCATCCTACAAGTACTAAATTAGCATGCTTGATTATGGAGTTCCTTAGAAAACTCTACCGATTACACCAAAAAGAGTTTCGTATTTTAGTTTTAACTCTTTATGTAAATATGGCCCAAAAACATTTTCACCTCTTCGATATGGGATTCATTTCATTTATGCCTCATTTTTTAGAAGTGTATCATCTTCAAAGCCTTTTACTCTATCCTAGCGACGACTCCCCGCTTAACAAATAAGTTACACGGAGGTTACAGGGGAGTTGCACGGAGGTTACAGGGGGGTATAACTCGGATATACCCCCCTGTACCCCTTGAATAACCCCTGATGTACGCAGCGCTGCGTACGTCTTATGTATGCAAATATTTTCCGCGTCTCACACAGCAATCCCTGTTCAGTACAATAAATATGAGGAAGGTTCACATGCATACCACGCAATTCTTATGTATTTACATATCTAACACCTAAAATTAATTTTTTACATACACGCCACCTTATGTAACAAGTATTTTTGATGTGATACGAAAGATTTGGGTGGTATAAACGTAAAAATTGAAGTTTAGGTGTTAGACATGTAAATTCATAAGAAATAGGTGATATGTATGTAAATTCCCCATACATTTTATTTTATGCTTTAGCCCAATCTACAACCTTACAATTTACCCTTTCTGATATAATTTCACAAGAGTTTACCCATCCTAAGATTACTCAATTACAAGCACGCTAACATGTGAAATCCTGGGAGGAACTCCACCGACTACAATAAAATGTGCTTTATTTATTTAATCTAATTAAGTACTTACCTAGGCCAATAATAATATTTACTCCTGTTCTTAAAATATGAGATCAGGCCCATTCATGAACCCCTTCTCTTAAAAACTAGGCTAGAAGCTTTGCTAGAAGCTTGGTAGAAGCGATTCCTTAGGACCACAACCCTGGCCTTACTTGCCCTCTTCATGACACATCCTTTAGATTTAGAATATCATAATTAGCAGCTAATCATGACTAAATAATTAAGATACATAATTCCAATTGAATATTAATTGATTGATTATTTATTTATTAATGCTAATAAAAAATATCAGTGATTTACAGTTAAAACATGTTTGATGAGTGCTCGTTTATACTAAGTTACTAATCACATGAAATGCCACAAATTAGTTAATTAATCTATAAACAACATAATTAATTTTCCTCTCAAATCAAATGTGACTTAAATTAGTAATGAAATCTTAACCTTGGAGACACTTAGCAACATTTTAAAAGTCAGATTATACTTAGAACCTAATGCAGAAAAAATTATTTTCAGAGTTACATTATTAAACAAAATATGAGCATGCTGAATTTATATAAAGAATTAAAACTAACACACTAAGTACAATGATAATCATCATCATTCTTACTTATGCCCTCTTTACAACAAGAACAACAACAACAACAAAGCCTTAA